>NC_142173.1:33515218-33734621 GCF_029865625.1 Vigna umbellata | reverse complement strand
GGTGTGACGAACGCTCCAGCAGTCTTCATGGACTATATGAACCGGATCTTCAGGCCGTACTTGGACAAGTTTGTGGTGGTGTTCATTGACGATATTCTCATCTACTCCAAGAGCTGTGAAGAGCATGAAGAACACTTAAGGTTGGTACTTGGAGTGTTGAGAGAAAGAGAGTTGTACGCTAAGTTATCTAAGTGTGAATTCTGGATGAAGGAAGTACAGTTCTTGGGTCATGTTGTGTCCGCTGATGGGATTTCAGTTGACCCAGCTAAAGTACGAGCGGTATTGGAATGGGAGAGTCCGCGCTCGGTCACAGAAGTAAGAAGTTTTGTGGGACTCGCGGGCTACTATAGGCGTTTCATAGAAGGATTTTCTAAGATAGTAGCACCGTTAACACAACTGACCAGGAAGGATCACCCGTTCGCCTGGACCGATCGGTGTGAATCTAGTTTTCAAGAGCTGAAGCAGAAGTTGACGAGCGCTCCAGTTTTGGTAATTCCGGACACCGCCAAACCTTTCGAAGTTTACTGTGACGCATCTCACCAAGGTTTGGGGTGCGTTCTTATGCAAGAGAAGAAGGCAGTGGCGTACGCCTCTCGGCAATTGAAGATACATGAGAGGAATTATCCGACGCACGACCTGGAGCTGGCAGCGGTCGTCTTCGCTTTGAAGATTTGGAGACACTACTTGTATGGATCCGTTTTCCAAGTCTTCAGCGATCAAAAGAGCCTCAAGTACCTCTTCGATCAGAAGGAGTTAAACATGAGACAAAGGAGGTGGCTTGAGTTCTTGAAGGATTATGACTTCGAGTTGCTTTATCATCCTGGTAAAGCGAACGTTGTGGCGGACGCGTTGAGCAGAAAGGTGGTGCATGTGTCGTCCATGATGGTACGTGAGTTGAGCCTTGTGGAAAGCTTTAGAGACTTAAGGTTGCAGTTCAATTTAGAACCGGACAGCATCAAATGCTGCAACCTTAGGATATCCAGTAACGTGTTTGACCGGATCAGAATGAAGCAGCTTGAAGATGAGGAATTGATGAAGATAAGAGGCGCGCTCGGCACAGATCAAGCAAAACATTTCAATACTGGAACGGACGGCCTATTACGTTATATGGGTAGGACGTGCGTTCCAAATGATGGAGAGCTGAAGCGAATCATATTGGGAGAAGGACATCACAGTCGTCTTAGCATGCATCCTGGCATGACTAAGATGTATCACGATTTAAAGCAGTCGTTCTGGTGGCCAGGAATGAAGAGTGATGTCGCACGTTTTGTGGCTTCATGTCTAACTTGTCAACGTGCCAAAGCTGAATATCAAAGACCGGGCGGCCTACTGCAACCTTTGGAGATTCCAGAATGGAAGTGGGACAGCATCTCAATGGACTTCGTGACACACTTGCCTCGCACATTCAAGAATCACGATTCCATTTGGGTGATAGTGGATCGTTTAACAAAGAGTGCTCACTTTCTAGCCATCAACCTGAAGATGTCATTGACCAACTTGGCAAAGCTTTACATCAAAGAGATCGTTCGTCTGCATGGAGTGCCGTCCAGCATCATCTCTGACCGAGACACCAGGTTCACCTCTCGGTTTTGGCAGTCGTTGCAAAGCGAACTGGGCAGCAGACTCCAAATGAGTTCAGCGTACCATCCTCAGACGGACGGTCAATCCGAGAGAACAATCCAAACGCTAGAAGACTTATTGAGAACGTGCGTGCTGGATCATATGGGCGTTTGGGATGAAGTTTTGCCGTTAGTGGAGTTCACCTACAACAACAGCTTCCAGTCCAGTATTGGAATGGCTCCCTTCGAAGCTCTTTACGGACGTAAATGCCGCACACCACTTTGCTGGTTTCAAGAAGGAGAAAACCTATTGACTGGACCCGAGCTCGTTCAACAAACGACTGAAAAGGTGAAATTAATTCAAGAGAGGTTGAAGACGTCCAGAAGCAGGCAGAAGTCATACGCAGATAAGAGGAGACGACCCTTGGAGTTCGAAGCTGGCGATCATGTTTTCCTGAGGTTAAATCCAACTACTGGAGTAGGCAGAGCGTTGAGATCAAAGAAGTTGTCTCCCAAGTTCGTAGGGCCGTACCAGATCATGAGGAAGATTGGGCCAGTTGCGTACGAGTTAACTTTGCCTCCACAATTATCCAACCTTCATCCTGTGTTTCACGTCTCTCAACTCCGAAAGTACGTAGCTGATCCCTCGCACATATTGGAGCTAGAGGACGTTCATCTTCGACAAGACCGAACGCTGGTGATGAAGCCAGTTCGGGTGGAAGACGTTCGTACTAAATTACATAAAAGGAAGGACGTTCGTCTCGTGAAAGTGGTGTGGGATGAAAAGACAGGCGACTCTACATGGGAAGTTGAAGATGCCATGAAGGACTTATACCCTCATCTATTCCCTGGTAAGTCTTCAATTTTCGAGGACGAAAATTTTTGTAGTTAGGGGGATTGTCACGCCCCATTAATTATTCTGCTTAGTCACCTCTCCGCTTCCATTAAAGCACCATGCCACGCAACTCAATGCATTAAAAATCCACTGAGAACGAGCCCTGCATGCACGCCACTTGTCAATTTAGAAACTTCTGAAGTCAGTAGTGGGGTGCAGGTGTCGTCTAGAGGGACGCTCGTCCGTCTGACAGTGGGATTTGAACAAAAGTAACTTTCTGGAAAATCTCCCACTCTCTACGCGCACCTTCTCCCTTTCCAAACTCAGACTTTTCCTTTTCTCCTCCATCTCTCTAGAATTCTGATCTTTCTCTCTTCTGCAACTCACCATTCTCTACTCCGTTCACGTTTCAGCACCGTGAGAATGACCACTGCGACGTGAGCTTCATTTTGGACCGAACCATTTCCAGTTCTGGTAAGTTTCCTTGGGCGATCGTTTCTGGATTTACTACAAAACCTGATCCAGCTGCATGCATGGGTGTAAACTCAATTCTTCCATTTTCGTTTTGTTAAATTTTAGTTGAAGAGTTTAAGAGGAACCTTGAGAATAGAAAGCCACCTTTGGACGAGTAGAAACAACTCACTTTTAGGACGTGCACTACAATCCGGGTAAGGGAAGCTTATTAAGTTTAATTCTTGTAATTTACTGTGATGTATGAATGTAATACGAATTACATGTTTTGTATGAGCGTTCTGAAAATCTGTATGCAGTATGATGTTTGATATTTGATTTTTAGTATGATTCGAATTGATGTATGGAAATGATGAAGTATTCTATGGTTTGATTAAATTGAAAGTGAGCTGTATGATGAGTTGATGCATGAAAAAGTATGGATTTTGTCCTATAATCTGAGTAAATTGATGTATGAAAGTTTATACTGAAAAATGTGTTTACCGTAAGTTGAATTTAAGTATGAAATTCTATGATAATGAATGTTCGATATCGAAACGGTCTTTGACCGATCGGTATTTTTAGTAACTCCTTTGAAATAGTTGAACTCTTTCATTTGGGAAGAATTCTGGTCGAGTATGTGTTGTGTCGGTCTTCTACTTAGAGCTCATAATGAACAGTATCAAGTACCGTTGTTAATATAGATCATCCATCTGTGTCGACCGACAATGTCGAGTACCATTGTTAATATAGATCATCCATCTGTGTCGACCGACAATGTCGAGTACCATTGTTAATATAGATCATCCATCTGTGTCGACCGATAGTATCAAGTACCATTGTTAATACAGATCATCCATCTGTGTCGACCGACAATGTCGAGTACCATTGTTAATATAGATCATCTATCTGTGTCGACCGACAGTATCAAGTACCATTGTTAATACAGATCATCCATCTGTGTCGACCGACAATGTCGAGTACCATTGTTAATATAGATCATCCATCTGTGTCGACCGACAGTGTCGAGTACCATTGTCAATACAGATCATCCATCTGTGTCGACCACCCTTCTTAATGTAGGTCGTCCATCTGGGTCGACCGACCGTGTCGAGCCGCCTTGTAATATAGGTCGTCCATTTATCTTGAAGCCGGTATTACTTTATCTTGGAAAAGGGCAAGTTCTTCGGTCTCGTTCCTCACATTAGTTCTCGTTATAAAGAGGTAGTGATTTTAGGTACTTGGACTGAAAGACAAAAAAGACAAAAATGAAAATAAAAGTGAAAGATTAAAAATGATGAACATTATATGAGGTGAACTATGGTTGTGAATTTTTGAACGAGCGTTCCAGGGAGGAACGACTCTTGAATGGAAATTGAGATTTGTAAGTATGAACGTGGTAAGCTTAGATGGTGGTTCATCCTGATATTCCGTGAGTGCTCGTTCTCAAGTAGAGAGGAGTATGTCATGCGTGGGAATGACAGGAGGTCTAGTCCATAACTGTAACTTGGACAGAACAGACTAACCTCAGGTGGCTACTGATGAGCATTCCAGTTACCCCACCTGAGTGCACGGACGCCTTAGCTACACAGGATTCATACAGTCCGGACGGTCGGTCTAGTATCAGGATTTGGATGGAATTATTGTATGAATTGAATGTATATGTTGTGAATTTAATTTCTGAATTTGATAAGTATGAAATATCTGTCTGACTTGAATTAAATTCAATAAGCTTACCCTTGCATTTCCATTGTGTTGTCTGTCTATGTATATCCGTCTTGTCAAATGCAATGATCATCCGTGTGGATGTGAGCAGAGGGAGATGCTTCTCTGGAGCAAGCGCTTGAAGAAGAAGTTATTGCTGAAGATAACTTAGTAGAAGTTGAAGTGAAGGCCGAACAGTGAAGGCGTTCGGTTATTTTAGTTAGTGTAGTTAGGATAGCGAGCGGCTTTGAGCGAGCGCTCTTTTGTTGGTTGTAAATATTTGGACATTCGGTCATTTTTTGTAAATCGTTCGTCCTCATTCATTTTGTAAACGCTCATTAATTAATACATGAAAGGCCGTTCGGCCATTTATGAATTTCTACTCCCTTTTATATTAAAACTGTTTTGCCATATTGATTAATGTGATTATTCTAAGTATATAGTTGATGACTGTATAATTTTGGGATGTTACAATTAGTCATTTGTATGAATTTATATTTATATATCATACTTTTCATAATTATATATCATACTAATTTATTATTATTTTTCATTTAAGTATTTATTTTTACTAAAAATTATTATATTATTGCAATTTATAAATGGATAGATTTTGTTAAGGTTTTTCTGATCAATTTTTTTATGTAACTTATGCAATTAAATTTTATTTAAGTTTTTATATTATAAAGCAAGCAAGCAGTTACTGAAGCAGTTAACTACGGATATAAAAGTTCAGTTTTTTAAATTTTTATAGTAAAGATAGAGTTTAGTACAGTTAGACTAATTATACCTAGACCTAGTAATCATGTGAAAATTATCAAAAATTCTAAACTCTATAAATATATTTAAACTCACCATTATGAAACAAGAGGAATAACATAGAAAACAGTTCTCTTCTGTCTTATTTAGAGACTAAAACAAAAACTAAAAATTATTCAAGGAAATCCAAGTACTGCATCCATATCTAATTTTATAAAGATTTTTTTTTCACCAAGTTCTAGGACAGACTCAACAAAAGGTTTGAGCCAATTCAGGTCAAATTCAAAACACTGAACCTGTTCCCATGCACGTTGGAGATCATCAATGTCTTTAATCTTCTTAGTCTTCAGAAAAAAAGAACTTGACCCAGTGAATTGAGAGAACATTCAATAAAACATTTACTTTTCCTCGTCCTGTTCTCAAGGAGGGAGGGATAACGAGAACACAGGAATGAATTCTTTCTGCAACTCCAGTTGCTCTAAGAAAGCTGAAGCTGAATTCCTATCATAATGAAAATCTTTAAACATAATTCCCTGTATGCCACAACACAATAGCAAAAGATTAAAACCCAAACAAATAGCAAAAGAAACAGATTTTCATCACCAAGAAACCAAGTTTGAACGTTACCCGGATGAGCTTCCCCTTTACGTTCTCTGTTTTCTTTGCTTTTCTTTCTGGTTTTCTTAACCTAATCTTTCTTATTTATAGATAAACCCTACTATTCCGTTCTGTTTTTTTATTGTTTCAAATGTTAATTATTATTTTTTTACAAAAATAAAAAATCTGATCAAGAAACATATAATATCCAATGTAAAAAAAAATACATATTCTTTTTTTCAATGTCAAATATGAAATAAACATTATAATTTTATAAATATTAAATAAGAATATCAAATAACAATTAAATAAAAGTCAAAATAATTACTAAATGACCAATATAATTATATGGAAGATAATTTTTTATATGACAATATAAACAGTTTGTATGGTTAATAAATATATATTATTTTTTAAATGATAATATTTTAATAAGTAAAAATAAAATATATTTCTCTAAATTTAACTTTATTAAATGACCAATCAAATAATTAGAAATTATTAAGAAACAAAATTAAAAATAATTAATATTTTAATATAAGTTATTATTTAATAATTTATTAAATGACTAAGTGTGAGACCCTGGATAATTAGCAAAGATAATTCTGACACCTCACCACTTATGCACGCCACATCATTTCTCAGCCATTAAAACCCACTCCCTAATCTGATCCCATCCCTCTCTGACATACACGGAAAGCCGCGCCCATCATTTCTCTGAAACATTAAAAACGCACTAAACACTGCATGCACACATGCCACCTGTCGCGGGAGAAGCTTCCAATTCAGAGTTTGGTGTGCAGGTGTCAGCTTGGGAGACGTTCGTTCGAACGAACGTGAGTATAACAAAACCAGAATTTTTGAAAACTCTCTCTCTCACCTGCACCACTCATCTTCTTCCTCAGCACCCAAACCCTTCATCTTCTCCAACTTCTCTCTAAGAACTTTCATCTTCTCTCTACTATTACTCATTCCTTTCAACTCCGATCAATTTTCAGAGACCGTAGGAACGTTCACGGACCAGTGAGCTTCATTTTGATCCGAATCCATTTTGATTCTGTAACCGGTAAGTTTCCAAACCATACCCTAGTTCTGGAGTTACTACGAACCCTGTTTCATTTGCATGCAAGGATATAAACTGAGTTTTCTGAGTTTTCTTTGGTTGGACTTAGTTAAGGAGCGTAAGAAAGAGATTTGGAGGGTAGAAAGTCATAGTTGGGCAGATTCAAGTTATACTGTTAAACGTACACTGCTGTCCAGGTAAGGGAAGCTTATATGTTTAATTTATACCTGCCTGTTGTATGATCTGAGTTGCATGTATGAAAAGTATGATGTTTGAGCTGTTATGAACGTTCACTGATATCGGATATGATTTCTGGTTTGTTTTGCATGTTAGTTGATACGTATGAATGATGGATGAATATTGTAATGTATGAGTTATTAATGTGATGATTGTTGAATGTGAATTAATTTGGAAGTGAAAGTTATAAAGTTCATAAATTTGAGAATCATATGAAGTATAAAGTATAAGTTAAAATGTTGAAATCTGGAAATTTGTTAAGGTTGAGAAATCTGAAACTTAAATCATTCCCTTTGATAAATGACGCTCGTCACCGTACGGTCTTAGACCGTTCGGTTTTCCTTAAAATAACTTAGAATGGAATTCTTTCATTTGGAAAGAACTCTACTCGAGAACGAGCGTCCCCTTTTGAATGTCTGAGCGTTCGTTCAGCTCAGCTGTATATAAAAAAACCTTGAACTTTAAAATAATTATGTAACGTTCGGTCTTATACCGAACGTTCGTTCTATATAGCGCTCGGTCTCATACCGAAGCGTTCGTTCTATATAGCGTTCGGTTCCATACCGAAGCGTTCGTTCTATATAGCGCTCGGTCTTATACCGAAGCGTTCGTCCTAAATAGCGCTCGGTCTCATACCGAAGCGTTCGTCCTAAATAACGCTCGGTCTTATACCAAGCGTTCGTCATGATTGGTGCTCGGTCATTTACCGAGCGTTCGCATTAATGAAGTGTTCGGTCTTAAGCCGAACGCTCGTCCTTATCTTTGATTTATTAAATGTAAATAGCGTTCGTCCAAATATTACAATGTTCATCCTCTTACGTTCGTTCAAATACTGGCATCAGTTCTGTATGTACAAAATTTTACAAAGGAAATTCTAAGTGTTATTGACCATCCTTGATATATTGAACCTGGTCCAAGATCTATGTTATAAAAAATTTTCTAAGTATCATTATACCTTCAATAGAGTTAGTTCATTTAACTGATCAAACGGAGAGTCACGTCCGTCTATCCAGTAATTTATTTGGACGTTCGTCCTAATTCTTCAAAGGACTGAACGTTCGTCCTCTTGTGCTCTTAAAGTTAAAGATGAAAATGATGATAAATCATAACAAATTACAGTGCGAACACTATATTGAGTGAATCTATGATTATGGATTTTGGACGAGCGTTCCAGGGAGGAACGTCTCATATATGTTGAATATTGAATTGGTAAAGTATGACGGTGGATAGCTAATGCTGGCTTGGTCCATCCTGATATTCTGTGATACTCATCTTCACGTAGAAGGGAGTAGTCATGTGTGGGAATGGCAGGAGGTTCTATTCCTTAGGGGTACTTTGGATAGAGCTAACCTCGAGTGGCAGCTGTTGAGTGTATCCCAGTTACTACATCACTCGGGTGCAAGGACGCCTGTAGCTACACGGTTCATACAGTCCGGACGGTCGTCTAATATACATATAAATTACTATGTTATATTATGTTAAATTTTATGTTGTGCGTGTGCATTGAAATGTTGAGTGTGTATGTTGAATGTATGAATTAAATATTATAAGCTTACCCTTTCGTTTTCCTTGTGTTGTCAATTGTCCATGTACGTTCGTCCTGTCTTGCAATGATCATCCGTGTGGATGTGAGCAGATGGTGGTACGTCCCTTGAAGAAATGCTGGAAGAAGAAAATTTGGATGACGCTAATCTGGTGGAAGTAGAAGTTAAAGCCGAGCCTTAGAGCGCTCATTAGGTGTTAATGTATTAGTATTTCTGTATTAATTGTGAACGTTCGGTTTGGTATTTTGTAAAACCGTTCGTTATGAGCGTTCGCTATTTTTGAGCTGTATATTGAAAACGCTGTACCTTTAACCGTTCGTCTTTTGAATGCTGTTAATTGTAAAGACTGCATTGATTACTGTTAATCGTAATTAATTATAATTTATGGTGATTACTATATTTTGGGATGTTACACTAAGTAATTAGAAACTGTAAGGTAATAAAACTAAAAATAAAAAATATAGAGCATATGAGTTAATGTTTTTAATACAAATTATTCTTTAATAATAAATATATTAAAAATATATTAGAAATTTTTTTAAGATGATTAAAATGTGTTTAAGGGCACACATTAAAATAAGTAATTATCTATTTATTTTTAAAATTAACAAATTTTTAAAATAACTTTTAGGAATATATATCATAATTAAATCAATTAATAATATAATTCAAATTTTATACATAATTAACATTTTGGATATTGATATGAAAATTTTAAAATTGAGAAAATAATTAAAAACTAAAATAATAATTTATTAGATATTATATGATAAAGTTGAAATATATTGTTATTTTTATGGTAAATTAGTTTAAAAACCAATTAAATTGATAAAATAGTAAAATAACGGGGACAATTTTTTACATGGTAGTATAAACATTTTGTATAAAAATTAAAATTTAATAAATTTAAATTATTTTATATAACTAATGTATTTTTAAAAATAAATAATTTAAAATAAAAATAACTTAAATTCAATATATTTTACTTTCTTTTAATTTTTAACTTTTATTAATCTGGTGCGATTCGGCAAAATTCTGCAGAAACGAGCGTACATCCGAACAGTGCTCGACCAAATCGTGGTCGGCAAAATATAGGTGATGTAAATGGAGCCTACGTACAAATAGTGGTAGGCCAAGTGAGCGTTCGGTTTTGTATTCTCATGTAACGAGCGGTAGGATTCTTCCTTGAATAAAAGTTAGTAATATATTAGACGTTCGTCCTTAATTTAGTACTCTCATGAAGCAATCTCGAGCGTTCGGTCTTGGTAGATTAATGATTGTGAGCGTTCGTCCTAATTTGGTAGTCTCGGCTGGTGAACCTGAGCGTTCGGTCTTAAATTGGTAGGTTTCAATCTTAAGCTTTCGGTCTTCGTGAAACAGTGATCGTAGGCGTTCGTCTTTAAATTGGTATTCTCAGAGAGAGATCTTTAGCGTTCGGTCTTCGTTCTGTATTAGTATTTTAGGCGTTCGAACTTAAGTTGGTGTTCTTAGGCTTCAATCTTGAGCGTTCGGTTTTGGTGTAATATTGATTATAAGCGTTCGTCCTAATTTGGTATTCTCGGATAATGATCGCGAGCGTGCGGTCAATCTTGAGTGTTCGGTTTAAATGTTGAGCGTTCAGTCTTTGTGACTTAGTGATTGTTTAATTGTGATTGTGAGCGTTCGGCCTTAAGATAGTATTCTTAGGTTTAAATCTTGAGCGTTCGGCCTTGGTGAATTGTGATTGTGAGCGTTCGGTCTTAAGTTGGTATTCTTAGACTTGGATCTTGAGCGTTCGGCCTTTAGTTGGTTTTAAATAAAAGTATAAAATTTATTTATTTAATAATATTAAAAAACTTTAATTATTAATTAAAGATGATTTTAATTATTTTAAATACATTTAAAAATATTTTTTAGAAATTATAAATGATTTTAATTACTAAAAGTTAAAAATTAAAATAAAGTAAAGTTGTGTTGGGGTACACGACTTCTCTTATTGAAGTCGTGAACCCCCCTACGATTTCAATTTTTTTTATATTTTTTTATTAAAAACGGTATGGTAATCGATTACAACATGTGGTAATCGATTACCATACCCTAAAGTCGTTTTTGGGGTGCACGACTTCAACTCTGGTCAAATGAACAGGGTGAAGTCATGCAGGGAGGGCACGACTTCTTCAATTGAAGTCGTTTGGGTCCCCCCACAACTTCCCCATTTTCGCAATTTTGGTTGAATTTGCCCATTTCGGTAATATTAAAGGCAAATATGCCTAGTTTGGTGCAAAAACCCTGACCGTGAGTTGTGGGCTGTGTGTGAATATGGAGGATGGGTGTTTGGCCGTGTGAAGTTCAATGGGGGATCATCATCAAATGTTGGAAGTGAATCGAAGTTGGAAAGTGATGAGAGAGTCAGATGATGATGATCATGGTGGAGATGGTGTGAGGATGGTAAAAAAAAATGGAGAAGGTCTTGTGATGGTTGTGGTAAGGTGAAGATGATGATATTGGCTGGGAGTGTGGCTGTGACTCAAAGATGGGTTCTTGGTGGTCCCGTGGAGGTGCTACCTAGTGGCTGATGAGTGAAGTGGTCACGGTGATAATGGCGCAAGATGGCTGGGTGATTTGGTTTGTGTTAAGGATCGCCGGATGCATGGATATGGATATGGTTTAATGATAGAAAGACGAAACAGTGAATTGGTGGATTATGCATGAATCTTCAAAATTCAGATTGAATAATGGGCATGGGAAAGATAACATGAACTCAGTGCAACATTATAATTCACAGTAACATCAACACACAAGATAATCTTTGACGTGCAGTCCAATATCATAGCTAAATAGTTTTACGTACCTCAGAGATGCATTTCAACAATGAATACAATCACAATTTAAACACACACCTCTTGAAGCTTCCTTTAGTTTCTTCCGCTCTCCGTAGCCTCCTTCAAGTGCCCTTGCTCTTTCCAGTAGCTTTCTCTTTGCCCTCCCTGTAATCTTCCTTTCTTCTTTCTCTCCGTTTGCGGCTTCTTCGCAACACTCAGAGTTACTCGTTTCGGGTCCTTCCTTTCCACTTCGGTTCCTTCCTCTTTCTATGGCATTCTCCTTCCCGTAGCCTCTCTAGTGGTTTCCTCTCTCTGGTGAATGAAGATGTGGACGTTGGCTGTGAGGTTAAGATGTTGGATATGGTGATGGGCGCAGGCCGTGAAAGCGAAAAGGTAAGGGTGATAGCCGTGAGTGAGGATATAGTTATGGTGACTGGTGCATATGGATGAAGGTGATTTCGGTGAGGGTAGGTGGTGGCCTTTTTGTGTTGGTCGAGATGATTATGCTGAGGTGATGAAGCTGGAGCTTGAGTCTGGTTTTGGTGAGGACGATAGGTGTTGAGAGTGAAAAGGATCGGTGATGATAGGAAGTGGTATCTAGATGAAGATGAGGGTGATGAGCGGAGAAGAAAATAGCCTTGGCAGGGTGTTGCACGCGTTTCAGATGCCAGACGGAATCAGTACAGGTGCCAGATGGGGGCTCGTGGGAGACCAACTCAGGTGGACCAACTCAATTAATTAAATTTAATAATTTGTCAGCTTTTGGATAAACTAATGACAAACCAAACATTGTGTGTGTTGGGCAGGAATCAAATTTAGATGTGAGTGGAATCCACACACATTAACACCATTACAGAACATAACCAGCATCCAAAGGCAAATGCCAGTTTTTCGCACTTCCACTTTCCACCAGACCACAACCTTCTCCTCCTTCTAATCATGATCCCTTCCCCTTTCCTCTCCCTTTGTCGACACTCCTTTTCCCATAATTTCCCAACAGGGGCTGCTTCTCAAAGTTCAAACTTTCTGCTAAAGTTTCAATCTTTTGCTTTTGGAAATCATGCAGGGAGTGAATTTCCATCCGGGTCTTTCTCCAATGCTCTCAGAAGAAAAAGGGTGTCCGTGGTGTGCTCAACGTCAACTCTGACTGTGGAAGAAGTGGCAGAGAGAGGAGTGAAGGGTAAGGGTGAAAAGTTTGATGCAATTGTTATAGGGTCTGGGATTGGAGGGTTGGTTGCAGAAACACAGTTGGCAGTGAAGGGTGCCAGAGTTTTGGTTTTAGAGAAGTATGTGATTCCTGGTGGAAGCTCTGGATTTTACCAGAGGGATGGCTATACTTTTGATATCGGTTCTTTTGTCATGTTTGGTTTCAGTGATAAGGTCAGTTATTTATTTGTTTAATTTGGGTGCATGCCTTTTTGTGTGTGTAATCATTTACTTTAATTTCATTATTGATGTGATGAAATGTGGATGGTATAGAAATTTTACGGGTGAGCTCATGAGTTAAATGTTACACTTAAAGGAATATGGATGCTTTGCTTGTGAGAGGGACTTTCTGTTTCTCTCTGGTTGTAATGCATTAAATTTTTATTTTATTTTTGTTTTGGAGACATTCATTTGTAAACAACACTTTATTTTGTGTTGCCATCAGTGTTATTGTGCTTAGCTGGTGCCTGGTGTTCATGAACAAAATGATTGCGTCTAGTTTTCTCTTTTGGTTAGTTTAATATTAAGAAAGATTTGGTTCATTATGTGAAGCTTGACTTTTGATCAATTAAGCTCCAAATAAATGTAATTTGCTCATCTTCTAATAATACCTTAGCCAGCAGTAGATTCGAGCACTTCTAATTGTTCTTTATGTTGAATGGTATGCTTCCTAGGATCATGAACACCATGTGCCTTAAATTTGTGAAGGGTAATCTCAATTTGATAACACAAGCGTTGGAGGCAGTCGGTTGTCAGATGCAAGTGGTACCTGATCCAACAACCGTTCATTTCCATCTACCAAATAACCTTTCTGTTCGAGTGCACAAAGAATATGATAAATTCATTGATGAACTGACTAGTTACTTTCCCCACGAAAAGGAGGGTATTCTTAAATTCTACAGTGAATGCTGGAAGGTTTGTCTAAATTGAGGTGATTGCAGCCCCCTTAAGGCATTTTTGCCTCTCCTTGAAGTTTACCTTTTAAGATCTTTTGTGTTATGGTTAGATTTTCAATGCGCTGAATTCCTTGGCGTTGAAGTCACTGGAAGAGCCACTCTACCTTTTTGGACAGTTTTTTCAGAAGCCCCTGGAATGCTTGACACTAGGTACTTTCATGTTGTTTATTTTAAACTGTGTTATGTAGTAAGGATATTTATGTAATAACATAAATATTTTAGACAGTTAAGATATTTATCAAAGCCACTAACCACATTTTTAGGTAAGGTGGTTATTTTTATTTTGCTTATAAATACAGTGACAGGACCAAAGTCCAGGTACGTTCTCTTTATGCTCTAGAGATCCTGAATAATATTTCAGAGCAGTATCATAATCATTCTCCTGAGAGCTTCAGCTCCATAATTCATATCTGACTTGAGCGTCGGAGTATCTTTGCAGGTACCTCCCCTCCTTTGGTGAGTATGAAGAACAACAATTGAAGATCAGCAAGCAACCCAGACAGCCAAGAACAGTAAAGACACGCAGGAAAATGTACACCGAAACATTTTGGCGCCCACCGTGGGGCCGAATGGCATCCCACTGAAACTGCAAGGAACGAAGACCAGCGTTCAATCTTTACATCATTGCTTCGGAGGAACATTAGGAATTTTCAGTAAAGCGAAAAATACATCATATGGTGATCTCTATGTGGAAGTTCATCAACAAGATAAGTATTATATACTGACGCACTTCTTTTATATTATAATAATATAATATATAATCTCACCCTCCCACGATTCCATAATAATATGATCAGGCAGCACGAAAAGCTCGCTTTGCATTTGTTTTATTCCATTTTATTATAGTTTATCATGCTTAAAAGGTTTAGAAGAATCTTGAATACGGGAATAGGGAAGGAAAAGGTAGAAGTCAATGTTATGAATGAAGAATCAAATTCTAAGGGTCATCGCATTCTGGCGGTGATTGCTGACAAGACAATCTCTATGATGATGATGATACTTACCACTTCTACTTTTGACTGTGAAAGCCAGGGATTTCATTATACCCCAAATTCATTACACTCCACCGCAGAACCATCGTCTTGATCGACGTTTCCACACATCGACGCCGCCATGGTTTCCCAGCATCAAACTTGATAGATAAGGTTTGTCGCGCAGGGTTTCATAGACTGAAATTTGGAGGCATAATCGGTTTTGGAGGTCCCTCGCCCGTGCGAGCGCTGATGACTGGAATGCACCGCCATTGCCTCCGGCGCCACCCTCACCCGCCTTGAGGAGCAAGATTCAAGCCTAAACCTACGACCCATTGCTGCTGCTGCAAGGGTCAATTCATTTGGTTGAGCCCCCGCGTCATCCGCCATACAGAGCTGGTGCACAAAACTAGGGTTTCTGGTCAAACCCATTCTCCACGTCTTCCGCAACCCTCGCGCAATCCACGCGTGATTCGGTTCTGCCTCCACGTCATTCAACCCAAAGTCTATTCCCCAAAATTCAACCATTCGGCAATTCGACGCCACAGCGTTCGGTTATCCGACCAAACTGACGCTCAGTTACGGAACCACCATAACGTTCGGCCACTATTCTCTCTGGTGGCCGTTCGGCCTAGAGCGTTCGGTTCACGGACATTCGACCCTATTGATGGTCCGCCATTCGGTGCAATTAACGTTTGACCTTAGTGACGATCGGCCATTCCACTTAACTTGCTCGACCATTGATCCTGACGTTCGCCCTTTGGTTTCGAACGTTCCACTCGGTCCCCAACGACGTTCGTCCACTCCGCTCTCAGTGATCAGCAACGTTCGCCCTCGACGTTCGGAATCGAACGCTCGACAATCAGTGTGTACGAGCGTCCAAACAGCCAACGTCACTTCGCTCATCAATGACGTTCGTCTTGGAACGACCCTAATTACGTTCGTCTGGGAACGTCCCTAACTCAGCCTCTCGTACGACATTGACGTTCGGCCTAGAGCATTCGTCTCTTCGCTCATCATCGACATTCGGTCCCTCGTGCTACTCGACCGCTCGACAACTCATGTGTACGAGCGTCCAAACAGCCGGACGTTCAACCTCGACTTTCGGAACCGAATGCTCGACAATCAGTGTGTACGAGCGTCCAAAAAGCCGGGCGTTCGTCCTCGCCCTTCGGACTTGAACGCTCGACAATGCCGGTGGACGAGCGTTCAAGCAATCAGCCGTTCGCCCTCGGACCGTTCGTCCTCAACCTAAGGTTTCGCACGCTCGGAAACGCCTGTGGACGAGCGTTCAAGCAACAAGCCGTTCGTCCACCAGCCGTTCGTCCTCTCCCTTCGGACTGGAACGCTCGACAATGCCTGTGGACGAGCGTTCAAGCAACAAGCCGTTCGTCCACCAGCCGTTTGTCCTCACCTTTGTATTCGGACGTGAACGCTCGACAATGCCTGTGGACGAGCGTTCAAGGAATAAGCGGTTCGTCCTGAAGCGCCCCAAGTTCAGACTCGCGTACGTCAAGGACGTTCGTTTTAAATGTCTCAAGCCCGCCTCGCGTACGTCAAGGACGTTCGTCCTGAGACGTCCCGCAATCAGCCTTGCGTTCGGCCTTTCGGTTTCGAGGACGTTCGATCTCTATCGCTCGACCAAACTTCAACACGAGCGTTAACAAACCGCTCGACAAGCCATGTGACGAGCGTTCAAACCGTCCTCACGCCCAGCCGCTCGACACTCCACTTGGTTTAGGCCGCTCTACAAACAATGGGAAGAACGTTCAAATCATCCCCGACGTTCGTCCACTTAGTCCAAAACGTTCGCCAACTCGATCACCAGCGACGGTCGTCCACTCTGCTCTCAATGATCAGCCATCCGGAGTCAATGACGTTCGTCCTCAAAACGTCAAGCACACGACCTCGCTAACGTTCGGCCTCGACTTTCGTGCTCGAACGCTCGACAATCAGTGTGTACGAGCGTCCAAACAGCCAACGTTCGGCCTCGACGTTCAGAATCGAACGCTCGACAATCATTGTGTACGAGCGTCAAAACAATTAGCCATTCGTCCTCGGACCGTTCGTCCTCGCCTCCTGGTTATGACCGCTACACGCTCCAACGTTCGTCCCTTCGACGCCATCAATGTTGGCCACCCCTCTCAACGACATTCGGACGCTTGGGCTCAACCGTTCGAACAATCCATCTCATCGAGCATCAATCGTCCAGCCTGCATCCTTAATAACGTTTGTTCTGAAAATCAGCATGAAGCGTTTCAGCATTCATCCTAATGGACGTTCGGCCACCAGGTTTGCAATTTGACCAAACGGTCTCACCTATATGCTTAATATTATTTCTTACAGTGCAGATAATCGTATCTTGTACATAAAAGCGGCCACCTGAGAGCCGTTCATCCTGAAGCACTCCTAGACCCGGTAGATGTTCGCCCAAGAACACCCAGGTGCATAAAGGGATACACTCCCGCTGGTAGATGTTCTCCCTAGAACACCCAGGTGCATCGAACAAAGGGACACACTCCCGCTGGTAGATGTTCTCCCTATAACACCCAGGTGCATCGAACAAAGGGACACACTCCCGCCGGTAGATGTTCGCCCTAGAACACCCAGACCATCAAACCTAGGGGACCATCCCCATAGCCTAGCTTATGTTCACCCAAGAACATCAACTTTTCAAAGATTCTGTCGTTCAACATCGAAAGTGTTCGTCATTTGGTCTCAACGCTCGACAAACAAATGCCAACGAACGTCCACTCAGTCAGTCGTTCTGCCTCAACGCTCGACAATCAAATGTCAACGAGCGTCCAAACATCGCTCGACATTCCGTTTCAACGAGCGTTCCATAACCGCTCGCCAATCCATGTCAACGAGCGTCCAAACATCGCTCGACATTCCATTTTACCGAGTGTTCAAGAGCCGCTCGTCAATTCATTTTAACGAGCGTTTAAGAAGCGCTCGCCAATGCATGTCAACAAGCGTCCAAACATCGCTCGACATTCCGTTTTCAACGAGCGTTCCATAAGCGCTCGCCAATCCATGTCAACGAGCGTTCCATAAGCGCTCGCCAATCCATGTCAGCGAGCGTCCTAACATCGCTCGACATTCCAATTCAACGAGCGTTCAAGAGCCGCTCGTCCATCCATTACAACGAGCGCTCAACAGCCGGTCGTCCATCCATGTCAATGAGCGCTCGACAATCCATTACAACGAGCGCTCAAGAGCCGCTAGTCAATCCACATCAACGAGCGCTCGACAATCCATGTTTACGAGCGCTCACAAACCATCCTCACGCTCAACCGCTCGGCAATCCATGTTTACGAGCGCTCAAGAAGTTGGCCGTTCGGCCTCAAATTTATTCAACCTTTTGGTTTTAAGCGCTCGACAACCCATGTGTACGAGCGTTCAAGACAGTCGGCCGTTCGACTTCCCTTTGCTTTCAACCACTCAGTCTCACGTGCCACTCGACCGCTCGACAACCTCTGTGTCGAACGTTCAAACAGTCCTCATGATCGGCCTCGCATGCCACTCGACCTCTACCGCTCGGTCATACGTATCCTCACGTTCGGCCTCACTTGCTCCAGCTTTTTGCCGTTCGTCTTCACCTCCTTTTGGTCCATCAAATTCCTCACTTGCACACGCTCTCTAATTACAGCGAAGACAGCCTCCCTCAAACTCATAAGTCCTATAGTTACCACGTTCATAAAACGGAACGGTTAACTCGGACTTGGGGGGCATGTTATGTAGTAAGGATATTTATGTAATAACATAAATATTTTAGACAGTTAAGATATTTATCAAAGCCACTAACCACATTTTTAGGTAAGGTGGTTATTTTTATTTTGCTTATAAATACAGTGACAGGACCAAAGTCCAGGTACGTTCCCTTTATGCTCTAGAGATCCTGAATAATATTTCAGAGCAGTATCATAATCATTCTCCTGAGAGCTTCAGCTCCATAATTCATATCTGACTTAAGCGTCGGAGTATCTTTGCAGGTACCTCCCCTCCTTTGGCGAGTATGAAGAACAACAATTGAAGATCAGCAAGCAACCCAGACAGCCAAGAACAGTAAAGACACGCAGGAAAATGTACACCGAAACAAACTGTAAGGCCACAAATTTGAACTCTTAACTTTAATTCCAAAGGTAGTATTGTTTTTTAGTTCCACTTGGTTTATCTTTTCGGTATTTTGGTAGATTGGAGAATGTATGTTTTAACTTATGAGTTAAAAGAATTGTTGAGGGAAGCAAAGGGTGAAAAAGAGAACAAATACGTCACTCAACTCTGCAGTTTGTTGCTTAACTCCACTGCATATAACTAGTTGACCACATCATAATTCATCTGTGTGGTATTGAATTTTTTCTAAACAAATAATTAGTAACTCATAATAAATAGTAAACAAATTGTTTCATGGGAAGCAAATTTGAAAAATCTAGAGGAAGAACATGAGTTATAATCGATGTCTTATTCAATATTCATTTCAAATGAATTTAAAATAGTAACTACATAAATTCCACCATTTTTCATTCTTATATACCAAAAAGGGGAATGATAACATTTCCTATTTTTCAATCTCTTTTCAATTTTTTTTTAATCTTTTTGTCCTCTATATACTCTAAGTTCTACTTCGGTTATTTCCCACTCTAATTAATATACTGAAGAAAAAACCATAAAAAAATATAATATAGTATAGGAATTGTTTGAAAAGTTGAAATTATTCAGAAAAGAGTATAAAAAGGGTTTTAATATCAGTTATCTGAAATCTTATAAATGACAAGAGTAGTGGTTTAGAGAAAATAATAATAATAATAATAATAAAATAATATAATAACAATGAAATGAAAAGTTGAAGGGGGCGGTGCCCTAAATGAGAGGGAAAGTAATGAAAGATGAAGATGACGTTGACTCGTAAAAAGTGTCATGGTGAGAGTGATGAAGAATTGCACACTATACACTCCATTCTTGTCCTTTCATTTAAATATCAAACTATTTTTTATTTTAATATATTAGAAATTTTACGTTTACTATAAATAAAATCAATTTAGAATATATATTATTTTATAAATCAATTTTATAAAATTAAATTAAATTTAAAGTTTATTTCTTAACCAAAATATTCTTATTTCTTTCGTACAAATTATTTAGTCAAGTTTATTCATGATATCATCTCTAATATAATATTTTAAAATTTAAATGTGTTATGTAGTAAGGATATTTATGTAATAACATAAATATCTTAGATATTTTAGACAGTTAAGATATTTATCAAAGCCACTAACCACATTTTTAGGTAAGGTGGTTATTTTTATTTTGCTTATAAATACAGTGACAGGACCAAAGTCCAGGTACGTTCTCTTTATGCTCTAGAGACTCTAGAATAATATCTCAGAGCAGTACCATAATTACTCTCTGGAGAGCTGAGGTTCCATAATTCACATCTGACTTGAGCGTCGGAGTATCTTTGCAGGTACCTCCCCCTCCTTTGGCAAGTATGAAGAGCAACAATTGGAGAAGAGCAAGCGTCCCAGACAGCGTCCCAGACAGCGAGGAGCAATAAAGACACACCGGACAAATGTACACCGAAACATTTTGGCGCCCACCGTGGGGCCGAGTGTCATCTCACAAAAACCACAAGAGGAGCACTCGGCCTTGATGAATCATTTCTTCGGATAAAGCTACTCCATGGAGACGTCTGCCTCATCGCCACAAGGATTCTCCCCCTGAGCCATTAGCACCACTGTAAGCACCGTTTGCGAAATTGTGCCTCTTTACGGGTCAGACCCAGCGCAGAGAACGCCCCCAGATCAAGTCCATCCATCAGCCACCGTCACGCCACCGGACACCGTTGTCACAGGGAGATTATTAATTCATCCCCACCGTCTCCCAAACACGGTCACGCTGATCCTACGACAGTGGTGGAGACCACCGAACTCCTATCCACGATGCGTCTCAAACAAGAACAACCCACACCAGCACCTTCATTAGCGCCACTCTTCAGATCCCAAAACGCGCAATCTAAACCAACCCCAATTCGAAAACTTCACAACCTCTACTCGCAAAAACAAAACGATCAAAACCACAATTCCAACCAATGAAAATCCAGTTACACCAGGAATCCCTAATTTCCCAATTTTCACAAACCCCAATTCCCAAAATCGGAGAAGAACAGGAACCCTCAAAGCTCCATGTCGCCGCCGTCTTTTCCGATCACAGCGTCGCTGCCCTCGCCATCTGCACAGCATTCGAATTTGCGAGCTCTTCACACATGAATCGAAACCCCCAAGATCATAATCGAGACCGAGAACAGAAAAACCCCAAACCGGGCCCTGTCCTGACCACGCATCACCCTCGTGATTCAAAAGCCACTGTCGCGCTCTTATCCTCTTCGGTGTCGCAGCGGTGGCGCCACCTCCGTCATCTCCAAACTCCATCAGGTGCGGCTCAAGCGACAACCACACCAGGGCCATCGCCATCAAAGTTCCACCGCAAAGCCGCTAAACATATCCGCCAAGCCTGGGGACCCCATGGTCTTCGATCATCTTGGATCACAGCTTCTGTCGACGACAACCTCATGATCAGCCGTTACACAGTGTGACTGATTCTAGGGTTTTTTGGGGGTAAAGATGGATTTGACAGAGAAGCGAGAAGAAGACGGTTGTCACCCAGGGACGAACCCTTTCGGCGTCCTGTCAGACCCATTATCCACGTCTTCCGCAACACTCGCGTCATCCACGCGTCATGCGGTTCTGCCTCCACGTCATCCAACCCAATTTCTATTCCCCAAACTTTAAACGCCAGCCGTCCGTTCAACATCTGTACGAGCGTTCGACAACATATGTGTCGAACGTTCAAACAGCTCAGCCTCGCTACGTCATTGACGTTCGACCTTCGTATACAAACGCTCGACAAACAGTGTGTACGAGCGTTCAACCAACAAGCCGTTCGTCCACCAGCCGTTCGTCCTCACCTTCGTATTCAAACGCTCGAAAAACACTGTGTACGAGCGTCCAAGCAGCCCTGCGTTCGTCTTCGCCCTTCGGATTCGAACGCTCGACATCAATGTGGACGAGCGTTCAAACAAGAGATCGTTCGTCCTCGCCCTTTGGATTCGAATGCTCGAAGCTTAGTGTGGACGAGCGTTCAAACAAATGACCGTTCGTCCTCGCCATTCGGACGTGAACGCTCGACAATGCCTGTGGACGAGCGTTCAAGCAATAAGCGGTTCGTCCTGAGGCGCCCCAAGCTCAGCCTCGCGTTCGTCACGGACGTTCGTTTTGAAATGTCTCAAGCCCGCCTCGCGTACGTCAAGGACGTTCGTCCTGAGACGTCTCTAAATCAGCCTTGCGTACGTTCGGCCTTTCGGTTTCGAGGACGTTCGATCTCTACCCCTCGATCAAACTTCAACACGAGCGTTAACAAACCGCTCGACAAGCCATGTGACGAGCGTTCAAACCGTCCTCACGCCCAGCCGTTCGACACTCCACTTGGTTTAGGCCGCTCTACAAACAATGGGACGAACGTTCAAATCATCCCTGACGTTCGTCCACTTAGTCCAAAACGTTCGCCCACTCGGTCACCAGCGCCGTTCTTCAACTCTGCTCTCAATGATCAGCCATCCGAAGTCAATGACGTTCGTCCTCAAAACGTCACGCACACAACCTCGCTAACGTTCGGCCTCGACTTTCGTGCTCGAACGCTCGACAATCAGTGTGTACGAGCGTCCAAACAGCCAACGTTCGGCCTCGAGGATCAGAATCGAACGCTCGACAATCAGTGTGTACGAGCGTCAGAAAAAATGAGCCATTCGTCCTCGGACCGTTCGTCGTCGTCCTCCGGACTTGGACGCTAGACAATGCCTGTGGACGAGCGTTCAAACAGAAGACCGTTCGTCCTCGCCTTCTGGTTACGACCGCTACACGCTCTAACGTTCGTCCCTTCGACGCCATTAATGTTGGCCACCCCTCTCAACGACATTCGGACGCTTAAGCTCAACCGTTCGAGCAATCCATCTCATCGAGCATCAATCGTCCAGCCTGAGTCCTTAATAACGTTCGTTCTGAAAATCAGCATGAAGCGTTTCAGCATTCATTCTAACGGCCGTTCGGCCTAAAGCGTTCCGCACTTCACTCACATTGACGATCGGTCTCTAGCGCTCGACCTTGAACGTTCGGCATCTTGGCTTCAACCGTTCGGGCAATAACTTCCTTAACGTTCGACAATTCCCGCAGGAAGCGTTCGGTCATTCGGACTCACTGGCGTCCAGCATTCGGCCTAATGGACGTTCGGCCACCAGGTTTGCAATTTGACCAAACGGTCTCACCTATATGCTTAATATTATTTCTTACAGTGCAGATAATCGTATCTTGTACATAAAAGCGGACACCTGAGAGCCGTTCATCCTGAAGCACTCCTAGACCCGGTAGATGTTCGCCCTAGAACACCCAGGTACATTGAACAAAGGGATACACTCCCGCTGGTAGATGTTCGCCCTAGAACACCCAGACCATCAAACCTAGGGGACCATCCTCTAGTCTATCTTATGTTCGCCCAATCACATCAAATTTTCAAAAATACTGCCGTTCGACATCAAAAGCGTTCGCCCAATCACATCAAATTTTCAAAAATACTGCCCGACCATCAATATCAACGAACATTCAAAGAGTCGGCCGTTCGGCCTCAAAAGCGTTCGTCATATGTTTCAGCGATCGTTCTCAAATTCGTGTGTACGAGCGTTCGAACACCTCTCGACCGCTCGTCAATTCATGTGTACGAGCGCTCCAACACCGCTCGACAATCCTTGTTAACGAGCGTTGAAATACCGCTCGACAAGACATGTGACGAGCGTTCAAACCGTCCACGCATTCAACCTACGTGTCGAGCGTCCAAACCGCCCTCACGTTCAACCGCTCGACACTCCATTTGGATCCGGCCACTCGACGCCAACGACGTTCATTCTCTTGGGGCCAATCATTCGGCCATTAGATGTTCGAGCGTTCGTCGCTTCGACCATCATCGACGCTCGGCCTCAAGGGCTCAACACTCACTCAGTGATCATTCGGCCATCGTTCCATCTCTTTGACGTTCGGCCTCTAGAGTTCGGTCATGCACGATCTCAACACTCAATCGTTCGGCCATACTCTTGTTCGGCCTCGCGTACGTCAATGACGTTCGTCCTGAAACGTCCCGCACTCGGCCTCGCCTCAGAATTCGAACGCTCGACAATCACTGTGTGCGAGCGTCCTTGCTGTCGGACGTTCGGCCTCGAAGATGTTCGACCATACTTCAACACGGGCGCTCGTCAACCCATGTCAACGAGCGTTCGAATGTCGCTCATCAATTCATTTCAACGAGCGCACGTCAATTCATTTCAACGAGCGCTCGTCAGACCGATGTCAACGAGTGTTCAAATACCGCTCGTCAATCCACATCAACGAGCACTCGTCAATCCATGTTTTTGAGCGTTCAAGAAGCTGGCCGTTCGGCCTCAAATTTGTTCGACCTTTTGTTTTTTAAGCGCTCGCCAACCCAGGTGCACGAACGTTCGACTTCCCTTTTGTTTCAACCTCGGTCATACGTATCCTCACGCTCGGCCTCACTTGTTCCAGCTTTTTACCATTCGTCTTCGCCTCTTTTTGGCTCATCAAACCCAATTGCTCGGTCATCCTTGATTTAAAACGTTCAATCCACACATGAACGACAACCACAAACACGCTCCCCAACACAGCCTCCCTCAAACCCATAAGTCCTATAGTTACCACGTCCATAAAACGGAACGGTTAACTCGGACTTGGGGGGCATGTTATGTAGTAAGGATATTTATGTAATAACATAAATATCTTAGATATTTTAGACAGTTAAGATATTTATCAAAGCCACTAACCACATTTTTAGGTAAGGTGGTTATTTTTATTTTGCTTATAAATACAGTGACAGGACCAAAGTCCAGGTACGTTCTCTTTATGCTCTAGAGACTCTAGAATAATATCTCAGAGCAGTACCATAATTACTCTCTGGAGAGCTGAGGTTCCATAATTCACATCTGACTTGAGCGTCGGAGTATCTTTGCAGGTACCTCCCCCTCCTTTGGCAAGTATGAAGAGCAACAATTGGAGAAGAGCAAGCGTCCCAGACAGCGTCCCAGACAGCGTCCCAGACAGCCAGGAGCAATAAAGACACACCGAACAAATGTACACCGAAACAAAATGTAAATCTTCATTATGTTATATGTTTAAGTTAAAGTGTTTATGTATAAATGTTGAATTTTATTTTTAGATTTAAGACTATGATCAAGGCAAAATATTAAAATTCTTTTAAGGACTTATAAGAGAACAACTAAGAAAAACAAATAAACTAATTAACTTGTCAAAATTAGGTTATACAAACTAATTTGTAAAAGTTTTAACTTGTCTTAAAGTAATTATTTTAAGTTGAGTACAGAAGAATTTTAGTCTATCAAAAAATTATTTTGTTTTATTTTTCTTACTTTTCTCTAGTAAAAGTTTTTATATTAAAATTTATTCAAATAAATGTGGGCAAAATTTGGATTTGACCAAAATTATGAATTATATGAAATAGGTGACTAATTGTCTTTATTATTTAAAATAGAATCAAAATCGTACAGACCGAATAAAATAGAGAAATCAAAATTCTACGACATAAAACTAATAAGGCTTACTGTAGTAAATATATGAAACTTTCAATTAATATTTATCATAATAAAATCAATGATATTCATAACTGTCGAGTTATTATGTTATTTAAGTATATCTTTTAAGAGTTTAGAGTTTTTGATGAATGAAAAAGTATTTATTAATTTTTTAATAATTTCCACCAATGATTACTGTCGTGATATTTCAGTGAACCGAATAAAATATTTTACTAAAAGAATTTGGGTATCATTATTTTTATTTATTTATTTATTATTATTATTATTATTATTATTATTATTATTATTAATGGCCAAAATATGAAGTTATAAGTGTTTTAAAAAGATGTTATAAGTTTAAAGAAAATGTGTGGACAACTAAAGTTGTCATTAAATAATGCAGAAGCCACCACCTTAAAATCTCTGACACATGGCACAACAATTTTCCATTTTTGCTTCCACGTGTTACCTCTTATTAATATAACTTTCTTTTTAGGTTTTAGCCTACCTTAGTTTTCGTTATAGATATAAAAATGGCCTTCTAGTTAAAAAAAATAATATTATATTAGGTAAAAAATTAACCTAAATTGAATCGTTGTATATGGTTAATTTCAATGTAAATAATTTTGAGTTATGTTTTATAGAATAATTATTGAAAAAATTAATCATATGTATAGACTATGAATATGAATACTCTATTGTTTAAATCAAGTTAAAATTGAAACATTTCATTTAGATTAATTTTGCAAAACTTGCCTAGAAGTCTTAACATGAGAAAAGTATTTCCAAAAGTTGGAAACAATACTAACATTAGAGGGAAAAAATCAACGACTTTGACTAAATGTGGTAGCATGTAGAAATTTGTTGGAATTTTTTTTTTATCAGTTGGACTTGTATTTAATACTACAATCTTTTCACAATATAAATGAAAAGGTCATAATTCTTAAAGACCGTGATAGTTTCACACTTAATCGCGACAGTGATTTTTGTCTGATTATCCAGAATTTTTTTTTATTGATCAGAAAATAATTAAAAATGAGAAGAAAAAGATAAACCTTTGACACGCGTGACATATACACGAGTCCTAAAAAAGATATGTTTTGTGTCTGTGTTCTGCTGTGTTTCTTGTATTCAACTTCCATCCATATAGCATTTATATGGATAATTGCAAAGCTTCTATGCATTATGTATTTTGATTTTGAGTGGTAACATAGTTAGGCTAACTTAATGTAGCATATTTGCGGGGGGAAAAGAAAAATGAAAACCTATACACTAATATAAATTAGACCCTAAATATAAGATTGATTTGGTTTAGCTTGAGATATTATATTATATGTCTTGATACAAATTTTTATTAAAAGAGTGGTAACACATGATTAAGAAGTGTTCGATTGTGTCCATGCAGAAGAAGTCACTGAATCCAATGATTTAAACAACCCACTTTTCCTCATCCATTTCAGGGATTGCAACATCTTCCCTCATCATAGATGCATAATTCTTTCCAACCGGTGCTCCAGCCTGAGCAAATAGCTCAACCACTGCTGGCAGCATACCGTAGTACCTTTTCAACTCATTTACCAAAGGTTTATTTCCTTGCTGATCTCGAATGTGATAGACACACACTGGAGGTGCCAGATCATTAATTGTTGCCTTCTGCCATGCATGTTGTCCATCCCTCATCTGGTGTTTGAAAGCTTGACAATTACGAACTCTATGACCTTTGGGCCCCACTTGTACCTCTGGACAATATCCACAAGTTTGGACATCATACTTCTCCATAAGTTTTGAAGCTCCTGTGCACATTTTTTCCCAGGCTTTCATGCCCAGAACAGCAATAGCTGCACAGAAGCAAGCACATAGTCAATACAGTTAACAAAGGATACAACTTAGTAATGTCTGGGAAAAGAAAAAAGTATTTGTTTCCAAAAACCTTGGATATCGTCAGAATGCATCACCATGGAATTTGTGTCTTTATTGAACTTTTTTTTCTTATGCCAAAATCCATGTGCTTCTATATCTGCCCCAAGAGACATTTCTTTCGGAAATCTTTTCTCAAAATCTATAATCCTACCAGCAACACAGTAAACAGGGAAGGTCCTTCTCCTGGTAGGGTACTCTGGTATGTCAAAACCTGCCTGGACACACAATTCCACAATTGCTGGAATTCGGTCGACTTCAAGCATTTCATTATGTGAAACAGCCCTCCCTATTCTATCATACAGATGAAATGATTCTACAAGTGGCAGAACATGTTCAACACCACCTTTGACCCAACTATGTTCTTTGCTTGATGGGCTTCCTCTAACATCACATGTTTTAATTTTATGTGGCGGATGACCAACATGAACTTCTCCACATAAGCTGCAAAGCATCTAACATTAAAGCAACAATAATGCACATTTAAACCAAGTGATGAATCATTTTAACATTATTCATGTTATAAATCTTGTTCACATTATGAATTCTTCTAAAACCCAGAATGCATTGAAAAATGGTATAATATTACTTAGTTGACAAGTTAAAAATACAAGTCAATTCCAAAAATACCAGAAAAAGAAAAATACTTCTGATTGGAACTCGATCGTACTTGAATGGAAGTTTTGTAGGCAAAATGCTAAATGCTTAAACAACCACAATGAAAAATACTAGGGTTACAGCACTACCTGCATACATAAATAGCAGTATAGTTGACGAGTCTTGAAACACAGGATAATAGTTCACATCTGGCAGCAAAAACTTCATGAGCAACAGGAATCAGATTCTTAACCAGCATGCCATTTTCAGGAGGTTGTAATATAGTCTCATGCACCTTTTGTCTCTCCTTTTTCTTTAGTCTAGCTTCTCGCTTAAGCTCGTTAAAACTTGTCACTAGCGGTTTCCGCTCAAACTTGTTGAGCTTTTTTGGCATCTCATTGCAAGTCGACAGAGTGGAGTACCAAAGACAAAAATGTCCATGTATACCTCTGAGTTTTGAAAATCGAACAAGTTTAACTCTCTCAAGGAGATCACTAAGAGTTTGAACATGTCTTGGCAGCATCACTGCTCATTACAAGAGGATACCTACATACATGGACAAATTTATATATACTTTAAGCAAACTAAAAATTTGTGGCAATTATTTATTTTATGTTTTTATAAGTAAAATCCAATTCGTTGAAAAAACATGCATTATGATTTAATGTCTTCATGTTGGCTTTCCAACAAAACAGAAGGTTGTTAAATCCAAACTTTACGGCCGAAGTTACACATGTAACAGAATCATGACTACAGCTAGGAAAAAACACCCACACAAATATGAGCTTCAGCAGTTAACTTCATACACATAACCTACTTAGATTATGAAAATTGTAAACTCAATCAACAAGCAATTATTATTCACATGCTTGGATCGAAACCATTTAATCATGCAGCTTTTGGGACAACCAACATTCTCTTATAAGTTTTAAGTTCTGTCCTTTTGTGGATGACTGTAATATCAGCTACCGAACTACTATTATACTCTGACGGTTCTCTTTATTGGAATGTGGACGCCAAAGTTATATGATTGTGGTTATTATATATTTGGGATGCCACACAAGCCATCTGTTGATTCTGCTCTGGAGATGAGAAATCACGTTAAGAAGTTTCAAGGTAAAAGAAATGGAAGCAAATATCAACATACTGGACAACCGAAAGAATGATTTAGAGGAGCAACAAAATATATTGAAGAAAAGGATTTCTGACATAAGTCTAAGCCTTGAAATAATGAAAAAAAGAGATGGCGACAAGAAAAAGAAGGGTATGTCGAATTGGATATGGACGGAGAACTTGAATATCCAGAATAAATTTTTCTAGCCTTTGTTATTGCCAGTGTTTTTAGTTTTTAGTGAGTTTAGCATAATCATGAGATACTCATTTTGTTTTGAATTCATTTTACAGATATTAAAGTTCACTGGCACTGTTAATGAATTCATTTATGAAAATTTTTGTTTAAATGGATGAGATTTCACCAGCAATTTACTATCAGTTTTTAGTAAAACGTTGTTCCCTGTTATTTATAATTTTAAAAGTTCAATACAATATTCATTACTATATTTTGAAAATTATAAAATATAATCTTTAATTATTTTACACATTTATCATGAAATTGCCACAAAAGACGAATAATAAGAGATGGAGAAATTTATTTATTTAATTAGAGGGGTAAATGGTATAATATGAAATCAGATAATGATTTTAATAGTAATGAGAACATTAATTGTACTTCTCATTTACTATATCAACCATAAAAGACACTCAAAAAGGAACAAAGGTCATGGCATACATGCGCACACACATAACCTTAATGAACTAATCAAAAGCACTATTAGACCTGCAGTTAACATAAATTCAAAATCTCTTATTTACAAATCAATTGATGCCCTTTAAAAAAAGTACAAACACATTCGTTTTTACAATAGAGCAACAAATTAGAAACAAGGCCGACATTTCCCAATATCTCAGCTAATGATCCAAAACGGTAATGGGCAAATCAAAAACAACATATGTGCCATAAGTATAGCCAACCTTCAACATAAATTGAGCCATGGCAAGAAATATTTTCAACACTGGCAGAACTTTTCCATGAATCTTTCCATTTCATATAACCAGGCACAAAGACCATAATTTATTTAATACTTCAAAAAAGAAACAATACTTGGATAGATAAAACTTACTCGTTTCAAAAAGGAAATTGTCATGCAAAGTCTCTATGGCTTTATCATTATCATGCTCATCTTTAACATAAAAATGCTTAGTTGAGCCATTCCAAGATAATCCACTTAATCCATTAAATATGTCATGAATCTTTTGCCATTTATCCTTCTACACCTTTTGTCTATTTTTTATATTATTTTTGTTTAACCCAACTAAATTAGATTAGTGTAGGTGGTCGAGAATGTTATTGTATGCTAGCGACATCCAATTGTCATCCACCCCATTACCCAATCGAGCTTTGTCACCAAATTGTCACCCTTGCTTCTTTGTTGTGTGCTGCTTGTGTATGTTTTCCTTTGCGATGATCATCCATTTGGATGGAGCAGATGTTGTTGAGGAGGTTCCCTTGGAGCAAGAGTTGGAGGATGCTGATGATGCAGTATAATATTTTTAGGATTTCTAAATTTAAGTTGGTGTTATTTTGAAATACTCTAAACTGATTAAGTTTTAAGTTCTGTCCTTTTGTGGATGATTGTAATATCAGCTACTGAACTACTATTCTACTATGACTGTTCTTTTATTGGAATGTGGACGCGTAAGTTATATGATTGTGGTTATTATATATTTGGATGCACACAAGTGGTATCAGAGCCTAGTCTCTCCCAGTACGATGTGGTTCGAGGACGAACCAAGCGGAAGTTGATGGGCATGTGACACCCGGGCACTGACGAGGGCGGGGAGTGATCGCCGGTGCAAGAGGCACGTAGTGCAAGGGGCACTGACAAGGAGCGGCTCTTGGCAAACTTCTAGTGGAAGGGACACATGGATGAATCGAACATACACCGGAATGAGAGGGATCTAAAGACTGTATAAGTATGAGACTATACAGTTGAATGATAGCTGAAAGGAATTGATTTGGCTACTCATATCACCAAAATGCATTTGCTTTTCGGTAGCCTAACCCATAAGAACTCCATGGTTAAGCGTGCTTAGCCTACAGTAATTTAGGGATGGGTGTGTGGGGGCTTGGAAGTGTTTCAACAGCTCAAGTGATGCTTCAAGCAAGTTTATGTCATCAATTTGAAGTTGTGCAACCACTTACACAGCCAAGAAACAAATTGCAATGAAAAATCACTGGTTCACTTCCATTTAAATCAAATTTTGATGGTTTAAAAGGTGATTCTGCATATAGGCTGAAAAATGACCAAAGGATCAGTGCAAACAACTTTGAAATGGCAATTTAAACTTGCTCAAACGTTGGAAATGCACAAAGACAGCAAGATTCAACAAATCACTCTTGTTATAGTCAAATATGCAGCAAAATGCACCAAAAACAGCACCACAAATCAGATTTGAGAGAATGAAAAAGAGGATAACAGCAACCAGGACTCTAGGAAGGCCTAATGCACTAGAGCTAACTGAAGATAATCAGCTAGAAGATTATAAGCACCTAAGACACAGTCAAAGAAAGCAATCACGGTGAAAAAGCTTGATGGAAACAGATTTTTAGGCATGTTTCTGGTAAAAAACAAGTTGCTGAAACAGATTTTTCTGAACTAATTTTGCTCATGATTGAGACTCTCTTCAAGAGGATCAGTCATATGTGGATGTTTTGAAAAGTTCAGAATAGATCAAGCACTTGTGCTGTGATTTTTATACTATCGTTAGGGAAGGGATGTGCTAGGAATTCGTTTCTAACAAATTTGATTAGGACTACACTAGCCACTACCTTGTCATGTGCTAACTTCTATATCATCACTTTTCTTTTCAGATGTTGAGGTACAAACATTCCCAAGCCTTCATATCAAAATATTCATGAAAGAATAGTAATGATAGAGAAAGGATCACACAATCCTTTTATACTGGTTCACTCTCAATTTTTGAAAGCTACACCCAGTCTCTTTGCATTAATCTCCTCTGTTTTTTAAGTTGTCAAACTTTAATATCTAACCTAACTTTCACTGCTGTATTGTAAATAGGTAGAGATTTCTTTAAGCTTTTTTTAGCATTGGTTACTAACTTTGCATATTAAACATTTCTCCTCCTTTTGGTTATGGGAGAAACCAATACAATCTTAAAGATTTGTAACTTTTGTTTTTTGCTTGTTTCAAAGACTTGTTATCCTCTTCTTTATATGTAACAAAATATAAACGATTTCTATTACAAATGATGGATGGTCAGAACATTATAACAATTTATGCTTAAGTTTTGATATTTTAAATATACAACCATCATTAACCTTGCAATAATCAATAATGATAAATAATTCTGTTCTGATCAACCAATATTGTGTAGAATGCTTGATGGTGTCACTTGATCATGAAAGGATCAACCTGTTGTGCTGTTCCATTGCATTTCAATTGGCAATATTTTATTGTTCATTGCTAGGTTTCTTGCAAAAAGTATTGGAAAAGAAGCAGGAACTTGAATCTTTGGAATCAAAAGCAAAATCCTTAAGTGAATTCTTACAGAGTCACTGCAAGATGGAAGGAGACCAAAGCTTTACTGACACTGTGAAAGCTGTTTCTGGTTATTTGAGGAAGAGAATGCCTTGCAAGTCTATACGCCAGAATTTGAAGGTCTTGTGACTTTAAATATAGTTCTGTCCTCATACCAGTTATAATATATATATATATATATATATATATATATATATATATATATATATATATATATATATATATATATATATATTTAATAATGCTAAACATCCTTTTTCTTCTATTTTTTTCTTTCCCAGTTGTGGGAAATTGAAGATTTTGAGCGCAAGGATGTCTGTCACAATGTTTGTCTCAACTATTGTGGTTATGTAACCCAAAGTTTAGTTAATTTTGCTCCACTTCTTTTTGTGGTTGAAGCTGAAGTGTATCTTTTATGATATGACTAAATATGAAAGTTCCAACTATTTTGAGGGAATGCAGGGTCACTGTAAATACTGGTCAATCTAGCATAATAACATCAAGTAGTTTGAATGATGTGAATATTGGGAAGGTAATTTAATTAACAATTATTCTCTTTTATTACAAGATTCAACACATGTATCCTACACTAATATCAACACATGCTCATAAAATTTCTCATCAAAAACCACTTATGATCTGCCCAAAACAGCTAGCATAATTCCACAAATAAACCACGAAGGACACCAAAAAATTATAAGCATCACAATCATGGGCATTCACTCATGGATATCAAGCATTCAAACACATAAACCAGTGACCAAAATCAGCTCCATCTTAACAAAACTTCAACTTCCCCATTTTAAACGCAATTAAAACCCAAAATAAAGCAAGCCAAACACAAGAGCACGAACTTCACCTACCTGGAAATGATGAACTCTTGGACACTTCAGTGCAGCCCTTCAGCAATGACACGCCTCAGACCCTGATCGAAGCCCCAAAACCTTGTAAATTAATGGAAAAATGACATTAGCAAAACCTAACAGGAACAAATATTAATCATCAAAAACACCCTGTTACCCAGCAAAAGGGGCTAAACACATTCAGGTTCGATTAGAAACCTACTTACCTCAACGACAGGGGAAGAAAGACAACCCAAAACCTCTACCAAGAGGATTTAGACAAGCTCGCTCACACGCACAAACCACACTCCAGCAAGAACCCTCCAAGAACAACCCTCCAACCCTCGAACAACAACCCTGCAAGAAGAACACACACGTCACAGCAAGTGGAAACTCACCGTTTAACTGCGAAGCCAAGCGCTGAACCTACCTTTACGATGGACGAACTCCGATGGCGATTGCGACACACCCAATCACGGACACGCGATTTCGACACAGCCAATCACCAACACGGTGGCTGACGGTCACGCTAGCTGATGGAAAGGGCCTCTGCTGGTGAAATGATGGTGAAATGCTGGTGAAATGTTGGTGAACGAAGGGGGAATGCTGGTGAGGAATCGAACTCTCGAAGAAAGAAAGAGAATGTGTTTGGCTCGAAAAATGAAAAACTCCCTTATTTGAATGATTAAAGACTCTTTACCTAAATCTATCTTTAGATTTCTTTATTCATTTATTGGATTAGGAGATATTAAATTTCTTTCAGTAGAAGATAATGAAACATTTCCACTTCAACAGATATGCTAGTGTAAATTTCTTAGTCTTTAACTATAAAAACAAAATAAAATGTTAGCCAATTCAACCAAACCTAATTATATATATAATATTTAATTCATTTAATTTAAATTTAAAATTAATATATCTAATTTGATGTCAGAAAATACTAATATTTTATACCATCTATATCTATTAGAATAAAATCAACAAAACATATTTATAAATAAATTTGGCATCGATTAATTAGTTAAGTTATGAAATCATATATTATAAATGTTTTACAAAAGTAAAAGTTAAGGAATTTTCTCACATTTGCAAAACATTAATATAATTTTGATCATTTCTACAATATAAATACTACTTATATCACATATATGAGAAAATATGTAACACGCATTTACTCATAATTTTTTTTTAATCTTCAATTATATATTGTCTTTTAAGATATTTGTCTTTAAAAGATTGAGAGATTTTTCACTAATTGATATATTTTAGAAGAAAAATGTAAATAAATTTGTTTTATTCTATGCAATAAAAATGTTTTCTCTCTAAAATAACTTTTTACGTATTTCAATCCAAAATATTTTTATTATTTTCTTAAATTATAATTGAATTATATTTTTGTTATTATTTATTTCACTTTCCTAATCTTTATCTATATCTTTATCTTATTTTTATATAATTATTATTATTTATTTTGATTATTTTTTTAATAATTTTTATAATATTCATATAAAAACTTGATATATTGTATGAAAAAAAATTAAGTTTGTGTCTCTGTTGTACCTTAGTTATAAAAAACAATTTTTTTTCTGTTTCAATTTTTTAAATAAATGTCTAAATAGGTTGAAATCATAATTTATTTTATTGAAAAGGTTACTTTTCTGAAATGAAAAAGTTTAAACAGCATAGTATACTTGGTATCTAAAGAGTAGACATAACAATAATTTTAGCAATATATATATATATATATATATATATATATATATATATATATATATATATATATATATTTTATATAAAGATTCTAGCCTAGTTAAGTTGATTAAGCCTTTCTGAAATGACAATTCTCAAGAAATCATCAACAAAAATGTTTGATTTAACCCAAAAAAAAAATTGCTTTTAATTCAGATGTTTACTGATTTGGAATTAATTGTCCACTTGATTGACATATTAGGTGAATAATCACCACCCATATGATTGGTATGCAATATTAACTATTTAATAAATAGTTCAACCTAATCTATTTAATAAAATATTAGAATTAAACCTCTAAAATTATTAATTAAGATCAATCACCGTCAAAAAAATATATATGTCGACTATTTAAAATATATGTCAAATTCACTCTTATTTGTAAGATAAAAAGAATACACAATATACAAGTTAAATATATGACTGGTTCAATTTTTCATTTTTTTAAAATAAAGTCTAGATGCATATGGAGACTTTTTACTACATTTTATATTAAATGAGTTTTTCATATTTAGTAACTTTTATTGATTTAAATTTAAAAATTAAACTTTATAGTTATACATTTCTTTTTTATATTTCTAGAAATAATCATTAGTTGTTTATATTTTTAAGATGTAATTAGACTTTTTTTTAGATAATAAATTTTGAATAAAATTTGTGTAAACCAAGCTAATTTGAGTTTTGATGATTAAAAATAAAAGTAAACTATGCTAAATATTTATACTGAAGTATACATTTTCATTTTATACAAATAGATTAAGATTTTAAACTGGAGATATCAATATACATGATAATGTCTAACGTAAATGTATTTTGAAACCAGAGAATATGCAAAATGTGAAATCGTCACATGCATGAAGACTTCACTTAAAAAAAATTAAAGTCCTCATATACTTGGATAGCTGTATTTTCAAAGATATAGACGAGTTTTTATATAATAAAAAAGTTAAAAAATATGAAAGTAATTTTTGTGTGAGAAAACCTACAAAATATAACTTGAAATTATAGATTTTCGTTGCAAATCTATCGGCATGTTCCTGAAATTATGCAGAAATTGTTCTGATCCTGATAAAAGTTTGATTATTTTATTCAATTCATTGGAAAAATTCATTAATTTTTTTTTCTTTTTTTTGTATATTTTCATACATATTTCCCTTTATATATAAACTTGAGGTGTCTTAAGAAAAACTAAAAAATAAAAAATAAAAATTTCTCCATCTCTTATTATTCGTCTTTTGTGGCAATTTCAAGATAAATGTGTAAAATAATTAAAGATTATATTTTATAATTTTCAAAATATAGTAATTAATATTGTCTTGAACTTTTAAAATTATAAATAGGTTTAATCATTCACGAAGTTCCTATTTTCGCGTGGAATCTCAATTTAGTCCATTTGTTTATGGAAATCTCAATCCGGTCCCAAATTTATGAAAATTGCAACAATTGGATCCTTTCCGTTAAACTTTCTGCAACGGCGTTAGTGTGTGTTTGACGTGGCACGCTGTAGTCAGTTTCTTAACTGACGTGACTGACTAAAGGAGGGGCAGGTCAAGCACGTGAATGATTAAACCTTTTTGCGTTGTATCACTCTCGCCGTTATACCACTCTTTGCAAACCAAAGAAACCGAGCTTTTGTCCTTTTGAGATTTTAACATCCCTATAATTCTTTCCAATACCTCATAAGGAAAAGTGGAGTTTGATTTTGGATTATCCCTCTTTCTCCAACACTCCATCTTCAACTCAAGAATAGAGAGACAAGAAAAGAGCCAAATTTTTCGACACCGTGTGGATCAACAATGAGATTTTTAAGCAGCCACCTTGTCAAATTATGGTAAAGCAACCATGAAAAAGGAAGACTCAAACAAAGTGAACTTAAGGAGCAGAAAAAGAAACGGGTACAAGGAAAAGGATTTGCAGAGAGCAGCAAATTGTCAATGACAATAAATAATTCCCAAAAAGAAAGTGTAAAAGAGTGAAAGAAAAGAAAGAAATTTGCTGAGTGAACTCTCCAAAGTTGAAAAAGAACCTCTTGCTATGTACCGTTCACTGTTGACTGCAAAGGTACCTGCTTTCAGCCATGTTTTCTCTTTGAACACAAGAAAACAACAGAATTTAAGAGCATTCGGAACTGAAACAAAAATTTGGAAACCCAAATGAGCTTGATGGAATCTGCTATCCGTTAAGAGGTGGAAGGAGATCCAGAAGGTATATATTTATACGGGTGTATGTGAGAGGAGGAAGGAGAGAGAAAAGGTTAGGTCGCTGAAAATTGGGATCTTTTTCCCTGTACAGAAACTTCTCAAATCACTTATATCCGATGATGACGACAATTGCACACACTCTGTCAAGGTCAACTTGGATTAAACCCTAAATCCCCAAAATGATACCCCAATTTGTGAAATGGAATGAACGGTGGACGAACCCTAAAAATACTCAGAAGAATCTCAATCCCTAATTCGATCAAATAAAAATCTAAATCCCAAGTTTGGTTTAAAACTTTCATTTTCTGTTTACTTAAAAAATTTTATTATCCACGTACTTCAGCTGCCCCTGCTTCAGTCAGCCACGTTAGTTAAGAAACTGACTACGGCGTGCCACGTCAAACACACACTAACGACGTTGGAGACAATTTAACAGAAAGGATCCAATTGTTGCAATTTTCATAAATTTGGGACTCAATTGAGGTTTCCAGAAACAACGGGAATAAATTGAGATTCCACACGAAAATAGGAACTTCGTGAATGATTAAATCTTGTAAATAGTAGGGAACAACATTTTACTAAAAACTGATAGTAAAAGGTGTGAAGGTAGCAATTGCTGGTGAAATCTCATCCATTTAAACAAAAATTTTCATAAATGAATTCATTAACAGTATCGGTGAACTTTAATATCTATAAAATGAATTCAAAACAAAATGAGTATCTCATGATTATGCTAAACCCACTAAAAACACTGGGAATAACAAAGGCTAGAAAAATTTATTCTGGATATTCAAGTTCTTCGTCCATATCCAATTCGACAAAGCCTTCTTTTCTTGTCGCCATCGCTTTTTTCATTATTTGAAGGCTTAGACTTATGTCAGAAAACCTTTTCTTCAATATAGTCTAAAAACCTTTTCTTCAATATATTTTGTTGCTTCTGTAAATGATTCTTTCGGTTCTCCAGTATGTTGATATTTGCTTCCATTTCTTTTACCTTGCGAAACTCTTAACGTGATTTCTCATCTCCATAGCAGAATCAACATATGGCTGGAGCCGGTTAAAATTAAAACATTGAAGTTCTTCCCATGCTACTTGTAGATGATCACATTTCTCATCATTCATATATCTGATTTGGGTTAAATATGTTTTTAGTCCCTAAGTTATTGGTCGTTTCTGGTTTTCGTCCCTCTTTCAAAATAAGGTACAATTTGGTCTTCATTCTTTTAGAAACGTTCGTTTTAGTCCTCAAAACTTTGGTTTTAGTCCTCATTTTGTTGACTAAATGAGGACCAAATTTTTAGCGGTGTTAGTTTTCGAGGAGTTAAGAAAATTCGCATATCGCACCAGTACATTTGCGCTGAGCGAATTAATGAAGTTAAGTGGCTTTAAAAGACGTGACAAAAAGACAGAAACATTCTTCTAACAGAAGTTCTGGACAAAAAAAAAGAAACCAAAACATCTCAGGAACTTCCGAAGACTACTTCAAGGCATCAAGACACCATTTTTGTAAGGGATTGCTTCAAATGTGTACGTTTAGATGACTATGAGTAGTTTTTCTTTCGTTGGAATTGGATGTAATGAATTTACTCCGGTGTAATTTTCTTGTTTAATCAAAAACTTGTAACTTTTTGGCAAGTATACCAAATCGTTCCAAGTAATATAGAGTAAATTCAAAGTATCGTTCTCCTATGGGACTTGTGCAACACATGACAATTCTTTCTTTTATAACTCAATTAGACATAAAAGAAACTTTGTTGGAATTGGGTTCATGAATCATATGAAGATAAAACTCTGTACAATATATTATTATTTCATTCAAACATTCACATCAAGGCATACTAGTCCTAATCCCTTAGCAATTAGTTCTAAATTAATATATCAAAATGCTAATTCCTTAGTCAATTTAACATACAATTTGCATTAAGTCCGATGTTAAGAATGACTTAGGTGCTCTATCTATGTCCATGTTCAAAGTTACTTTCCAGTAATCAGAAACATTCAAATAACATTATATTTCCATATAATGATAGTAAATTCAAGAAAGAGCATATGAACGAACAACGATATATTAAACAAGAAAATTACACCAGAGTAAATTCATTACATCCAATTCCAACGAAAGAAAAACTACTCCTAGTCATCTAAACGTACACATTTGAAGCAATCCCTTGCAAAAATGGTGTCTTGATGTCTTGAAGTAGTCTCTGGAAGTTTCTGAGATGTTTTCGTTTCTTTTTTTGTCCGGAACTTCTGTTAGAAGAATGTTTCTGTCTTTCTGTCTTTTAAAGCCACTTAACTTCATTAATTCGCTCAGTGCAAATCAAATGTACTGGTGCACTATGCGAATTTCCTTCTTCTGGCAGTGCGAATTTTGGCTTTCGCTTTGCGAAATTTGGCTGACAGTCTAAATAATATTCCTGTATAATATTTTACATAACAATTTACTATTATAACTTTTCAATGAGGAACAACATGAATAATTATAAGATTGAACTTATTTATAAGTATAAAAACAATTCATTTTCACACTTATCAAAAACCTACTTACCTCAACGGCAAGGGAAGAAAGACAACCCAAAACCTCCACCAAGATGATTTAGACAAGCTCGCTCACATGCACAAACCACACCACACTCCAGCAAGACCCCTCCAAGAACAACCCTCGAACAACAACTCTGTAAGAAGAACAAACACATCACAGCAAGTGGAAGCCCATCCCTCGATGACAATCGGTGAAACTCATCGTTTAACTGCGAAACCAAGCGCTAAACCAACCTTTGCGATGGACGAACTCCGATTGCGACACACCCAATCACGGGCACATGATTTCGACACAGCCAATCACCAACACGGTGACTGACGGTCACGCTAACTGATGGAGAGGGCCTCTGCTAGTGAAATGCTGGTGAACGAAGGGGAATGATGGTAAGAATCGAACTCTCGAAGAAAGAAAGAGAAAGTGTTTGGCTCGAAAAATGAAAAACTCCCTTATTTGAATGATTAAAGACTCTTTACCTAAATCTATCTTTAGATTTCTTTATTCATTTCTTGGATTAGGAGATATTAAATTTCTTTCCGTAGAAGATAATGAAACATTTCCACTTCAACAAGACGCTAGTGTAAATTTCTTAGTCTTTAACTATAAAAACAAAATAAAATGTAGTCAATTCAACCAAACCTAATTATATATATATATATATATATATATATATATATATATAATATTTAATTCATTTAATTTAAATTTAAAAATAATATCTCTAATTTGATGTGAGAAAATACTAATATTTTATACCATCTATATCTATTAGAATAAAATCAACAAAACATATTTATAAATAAATTTGGTATCGATTAATTAGTTAAGTTATGAAATCATATATTATAAATGTTTTACAAAACTTTTTTTTACAAAAGTAAAAGTTAAGGAATTTTCTCACATTTGCAAAACATTAATATAATTTTGATCATCTCTACCATATAAATACTACTTATATCACATATGAGAAATATGTAACACGCATTTCAATCGAAAATATTTTTATTCTTTTCTTAAATTATAATTGAATTATATTTTTGTTATTATTTATTTCACTTTACTAATCTTTATCTATATCTTTATCTTATTTTTATATAATTATTATTATTTATTTTGATTATTTTTTTAATAATTTTTATAATATTCATATAAAAATTTGATATAATGTATGAAAAAAAAATTAAGTTTGTCTCTGTTGTACCTTAGTTATAAAAAACAATTTTTTAAATAAATGTCTAAATAGGTTGAAATCATAATTTATTTTATTGAAAAGGTTACTTTTCTGAAATGAAAAAGTTTAAACAACATAGTATACTTGGTATCTAAAGAGTAGACATAACAATAATTTTAGCAATATAATATATATACATATATATATATATATATATATATATATATATATATATTTTATATAAAGATTCAACAATACTAATACTTTTAATTGTTACATCAAATCCTTTTCTATATATTTAAAGTGGTTGAAAGTACTAAGAACATTAAGAACACCAAATGGTGCACCGAGGTAGCTAGAGCTTCTGGCTTTTTTGATTAGTCTTGTGAATATTGTATTTCACTTAGCATTAGTGTGACATCCGGCACTGATGAAGGCGGGGAGTGATCGTCGATGCAAGAGACACGAAGTGCAAGGGGCACTGACAAGGAGCGGTTCCTGGCAGGCTTTCAGTGGAAGAGGCACATGGACGAATCGAACATACACCGGAATGAGAGAGATCTAGAGACTGTATAGGTATGAGACTATACATTTGAAGGATATCTTAAAGGGATTGATTTGGCTACTCATATCACCAAATGCATTTGCTTTTTGGTAGCCTACCTCATAAGAACTCCATGGTTAAGCGTGCTTAGCCTGGAGTAATTTAGGGATAGGTGACCTTCTGGGAAGTTTTCCCAGAAAGTGTGCGAGTGAGGACAAAGCACATTGGCAATCGATATTCACTATAAGTTGTCGGGGCGTTACAAGTGGTATCAGAGCCTAGCCTCTCCCAGTACGGTGTGGTGAGGACAAAGCACATTGGCAATCGATATTCCCTGTAAATTGTCGGGGCATTACAAGTGGTATTAGAGCTTAACCTCTTCTTTTCCAGTAAGGTGTGGTTTGAGAATGAATTAGACGAAAGCTGGTAGACATGTGACATCCGAACATTGAAAAAGGATAAGTGACTTTCTGAAAAGTTTTCCCGAAAAGTGTGCGAGTGAGGACTGACACCTGACGAAAGCCCTTCAGAAAAGTTTTCCAAAATAAATTAAGTTACAATGGTGAAACACATCAATAGTGCAAGCAATCACATGTTATGATCATAGGCGCAGCTTTATCTGAAGAATTCATATACTTGTTTTGGAGATATTCTTAACTCTACAACAATGTTTAATTGACTGAAGTTTATCCATTTGCTATGATTCTAGCCTAGTTAAGTTGATTAAGCCTTTCTGAAATGACAATTCTCAAGAAATCATCGACAAAAATGTTTGATTTGACCAAAAAGAAAATTGCTTTTAATTCAGATGTTTACTAATTTGGAGTTTATTGCCCACTTGATTGACATATTAGGTGAGTATATCACCACCCATAAGATCGGTGTTCAATATTAACTATTTAATAAATAGTTCAATCTAATCTATTTAATAAAATATGATCTAATTCTATCCCTTGATATTAACTATGTTAGTATGGAACTTAAAAACAAACACTGAATTGTTTCAATTTTTTAAAAATTAGAATTCAATTAAGATGAAAGAAAAATATAAAGAATCTATTTGAGAAAAGTTGTCAGGATTAAACCTTAAAAATATTATTTGAACCTCTAAAATTATTAATTAAGATCAATCACTGTCAAAAAAATATATATGTTGACTATTTAAAATATATGTCAAATTCACTCTTATTTGTAAGATAAAAAGAATACACAATATACAAGTTAAAGAAAGCTTTATATATATGTCTTGTGTATTGAAATGTTCAAGGTTGTTTAGAATTTACAAATGTAATATTTTTCTAAAAAAAAAATTACGGTCATATACTTGTACATTAAACTGTGAAAAAACCACAATTTTTAAGATGAACTTATTTTTTCAAAACAAAAGTTGCCATGTATATGACTGGTTCAATTTTTCATTTTTTTTAAATAAAGTCTAGATGCATATTGTGAGAACCTGATTTAATTAGCACACAAATCTATTCTCTGATCCTCATTTAATGCACCGTGCCACGTCTAAATGCACTCACACTTCCACTGCATGCGCCTGCCATGTGTCACGGTTGGAGCATTATGAGAAATGTTAGTGGGAGACAAGTGGCGTGTGGAGGATGGGGAGTTCATTCTGCATGGGAAGAGAAAAATAATTCTGAAAACTCTCCCTCTTCCTCCTGCATGCTTCATCTTCTTCCCAGAAGTTCTGCTTTCAAATTCTCTGCTCTCTCTCTAAACCGTTTTCATCTTCTCTCTAAGATCACTCACCACCAACATCTCTGCTTCCATTTCAGAAACCGTAGAATCATTCACGGTGTTGTGAGCTTTCATTTGAACCGAACACATTAGAATTCTGTGGCTGGTAAGTTCTTGTCCCTGAACGTTCTCCTCTTCTGTTTCTGCGAACCAAATTCTGGTGTGCATGCATGAGTTATAGGTCTGAACCTTATGTCATTTTGGTTTCTTAGATTTAGTGAAAATCGTGGAGTGACTCGTTGGGTAGAAAGCCGTGAGAGCACTAGAGAAACCATAAGCATTTGGAAGTGCACTGCTAGATCAGGTAAGGGAAGCTTTAGTAATTTAATTTAATACTGGTTTGATGTCTATGACAGTAATGAAGTGTACTGGTTGTGTAAAACGTATGAAATATATGAATTTTGAGTGTGCCTGAATAAGTATGGTTGCCCTGGATGTATATTATGAATGTTGTTTGAACCGTATGCAGAGAATGAGATGTATGATTTGGAATATGATTGAATTTCTGTATGATTTGGAATGATAATACTTGGAACTGGATGTTGATGATGATATGTTTGAAACTGGAAAATGGAAGATTCTGTATTGATGAAATGATAATATGAATTCTGTAATGTATGAGATTTGTGTTAAAGATAAATTCTAAGTTATGGATCGTATGAAAATTTTGAAGTTAATGTGAATGAAAAATCTGGAAATCTGATCTTTTCTGATTGATGATGTACGCTCGTCATCGAACGGTCTTATACCGTTCGGTTTCCCTGGAAAATAACTTAGAATAAGATTTCTTTCATTTGGAGAGGATTCTGATTAAGAACGAGCGTTATTTGTGTGAAGAGCTAGTTTTGAGCGTTCGGCTCAGCTTAGAGTGTCCAACCATTTAAAATAAATTGTAGAGTAATTAGGACGCTCGGTTTTGTTACCAGCGTTCGTCATAAGTAGCGCTTAGTATTAGATTGAGCGTTCGTCCAAATGAGCTCTCGGTCTTAGATTGAGCGTTCGTCCTAGTTAGCGTTCGGTCTGATACTGAACGTTCGTTCAAATGCGCGTTCGTTCTATTTTGGTGCTCGGTCATTGACCTGGCGTACGTCCTAAGGAGGGTTCGGTTTATACTGAACGCTCGTCCTTATTATTGCTTCGTGAGTGAACGTAACTAGCGTTCGTTCGAAATTCTGAATTAACGTTCGGTCATTGACTGGCAGTGTTCGTTTCCGAATTTAATAATGCTCTGATTATTCTTTGAATATATTTAAAATGTGTTTGTCCTTTTGATTTAACCTCAAGTCTTTATACTTAGAATTTTCCTAAGTATTACTCTGATCTTCTAGACTCAATCTCAATTAAATTACTCATTCGTTTTAACGTTCGTGAATGGATAATGATTCGTTTCTTTTGTTCAGAAACGTGATTGCAGTGTACTGTAATACATTCATCCTGATCTATTAAGTGAAAAACTTTTGTTTAAATTAAGAGAGTGGAACACAGAATGGAAATCTGAATAAGAGGAATGGATAATAATGTACGAATGACATTCTGAATGAATTTTTATTGGATTGGATTGTGAACGAGTGTTCCAAGGAGGAACGTCTCCATGATGTGAATGTTAGAAGTTATGTAGTATGACCATGGTAAAGTTGCTGATGGCTGTTCATCCTGATATTCCGTGAGTGCTCATCCTCATGTAGAGGGGAGTAGGTCATGCGTGGGAATGGCAGGAGGCCCTAGTCCTACTGAGTACTTTGGACTGATAGGGTTAACCTCGGGTGGCAGCTGTTGAGGGCATCCCAGTTACTACACCACCCGGGTGCAAGAACACCTGTAGATACATGGCTTCATACAGTCCGGACAGTCGTCGTTTATGAGAATTTGGATAATTTCTAATATGCTTTGTGTATGTACTGTTATTGATTTGTACGATTGATTTTATATGTTAAAGTTTATGTTGGTGGTATGAATTAAATTACCTAAGCTTACCCTTGCAATTTCCTTGTGTTGTCTACTGTTTTTGTATGTCCGTCTTGTCAATGCAATGATCATCTGTTGTGGATGTGAGCAGATGGTGAGGCACCCCTTGAAGCAATGCTGGAAGAAGAAAATTTGGAGGATGCCAACTTGGTAGAAGTAGAGGTTAAAGCTGAACAGTAGAGTGTTCGTTCTTTAGAAATTGCTAGCGTTTATGTGCGGTATTTTGAGACGTTCGGTTATTCATTTTGTAAGGCCGTTCGTCCAGATTTTTGAAGCCTGGTAGTTAGAAAACTGAACGCTGTATAACTTTGTACGTTCGGTTTTTATTTTGAGCAGCTGTTGTAAATATTAAGACTGCACTGTAATTTCTGTAAATGTGATTAGTTCTGATTAATAGTAATTACTATTTATTGGGATGTTACATTTAGTGGTATCAGAGCAGTTTTGTTCTTTTAAGGAACACTGTAGGTTATGAGTGCACTACGTTTTTGCTGTGTGCTTATTATGTGTTAATGAGTTATTGTTTTAACTCTTGAACTTTACTAACGCTCGTTTTCTCTGATCCGGAGAACTAATGGCGCCTAGACTTCCTCCTCCTCCCCAACCGAATGAGTCCGATACGTCCAGCAACACTAGGTTGTTGGAAACCGTGGTTGAAAGGCTGCATCAACAGAACACAACGTTACTGGAGCAGAACGCCACCCTGATGCAGCAAAACCAAGCTGCTATGCAAGGTTTGGAGGCATCGCGTGTCAATTCTGAAAACACGCAAAGGCAATTGATGGAGATCCTGGCTGCAACTAGAGGTGCGCCTGGAGCATCTTCTTCAAACGCTGCTCAACCGAATGCTGAATGGAGTTTGGAGAGTTTCCTTCAGCATCACCCTGCCAAGTTCAGTGGCAAATGTCTTCCTGATGAGGCGGACCAGTGGCTAAGGCATATGGAGAGACTTTTCAATGCCAAGAGGTGTCCGGATGAGAACCGCTTGGCATACACTGAATACTTGTTGACGGGAGAGGCGAGCCACTGGTGGGCGAGCGCTAGGGCCATTCTAACGGATGCTCAACAGCCAATCACTTGGGAAGTTTTCAGAAACAAGTTTTATGAAGAATACTTCCCTGACAGCGTACGTTTTGCAAAAGAGGTTGAATTTTTACAGCTCGTTCAAGGCAGTATGTCCGTTTCTGAGTATACCAACAAGTTCAAGCACCTTGTTCGGTTCAATACAATGGCCACCAGTGAAGAGTGGCAGTGCAGGAAGTTCGAGAACGGTTTAAGAAGTGATTTGAAGGTTATGATTTCAAGCTTGTGCATACGAACTTTTCCTGCCATGGTTGAGAGGGCAAAGGTGTTGGAGAAGAACATGGCAGAGGCGGAGAAGCACAAGAAGCAACAACAAGTGAATAGGGGACCAATAGTGTCTAGGGGAGGTTCTGTTCAAAGGAGACTACCTTACGCTCGTCCAAACCAGTCATCTCATGCAAGCGGATCACAAGCTTTGGTCACTGTTAACCAATCTGGACAGCCGAGAAGCTTAACTTGCTATCAGTGTGGAGGACCACACTATCGATGGGCTTGTCCACAATTACCAGGAGGAAAGTATTGTACTCGTTGCAGACAGAATGGGCACTTGGAGAACGAGTGCAATATGGGAGGACGTGCGGCAATGAGGCCGCCGAACGCTGGGAGAACACAACAAGGGAGAGGTGGACGTGCGCAAGCTACAGGGAGAGTGTACGCAATCACGGGTGCTGAAGCTGCTCGTTCAGGTACACTCATTACCAGCACTTGCATGTTATATGGAAAGCCTTGTTGTGTACTGTATGACTCGGGGGCAACTCATTCCTTCATCTCGAAGGCGTGTGTTGAGAAACTGGGGATAGTGGAGAGTGAATTACAGTTCGACTTGGTGGTGTCTACCCCAGCAGCTGGTGGGATTAAGACATCTACAGTTTGTGTAAGATGTCCTATAGAAGTTGAGGGGCGTAGATATAAGGTCAATCTTATTTGCTTACCCCTTCAAGACTTAGAAGTAATTTTGGGGATGGACTGGTTGGCTACCAATCGGATCCTCATTGATTGTGGGAAGAAGGAGTTAGTCTTTCCAGATGAAGAAGAAGAAGAACTGTCTATTACTCTCGGACAGTTTAAGGAGGACATCATGGAGGGAGCAAGTTGTTTCTTGATCATGACGTATGAAGACAACGAGGTAGAGCGTTCGTCCAACAATGAGAGCAGTAGAGGACGAACAATAATAGATGAATTTCCAGATGTCTTTCCGGATGAAGTCCCGGGTCTACCTCCCATTCGTGAGGTTGAATTCACGATTGATCTTGTAACTACTGCTGCACCAATCTCGGTTCAACCTTACAGAATGGCACCAGCTGAATTATTGGAACTCAAGAAGCAGATTGAAGAATTGATGGACAAGAGGTTCATCCGTCCAAGTGCTTCACCTTGGGGAGCACCTGTATTATTGGTAAAGAAGAAGGATGGCAGCTCCCGTCTTTGTATTGATTATAGGCAACTTAATAAGCTGACCATCAAGAACAAGTATCCTCTTCCAAGGATAGACGACCTGCTGGATCAGTTGCATGGTGCGTGTGTGTTTTCTAAGATTGATTTACGTTCGGGCTATCATCAAATTAGAGTGAAAGAGGAGGACATTCAGAAGACTGCATTTCGGTCTCGCTATGGCCATTACGAGTACGTGGTGATGCCCTTTGGAGTGACGAACGCACCTGCAATCTTCATGGATTACATGAACAGAATTTTCAGGCCGTACCTTGATAAATTTGTTGTGGTATTTATTGATGACATCCTCATTTACTCCAAGAGCTTTGACGAACATGAAGAACACTTGAGGATCGTCTTGAGCGTGTTGAGGGAGAAAGAGTTATATGCCAAACGTTCAAAGTGTGAATTTTGGATGAAGGAGATCCAATTCTTGGGGCACGTTGTTTCTGCTGGTGGTATTGCAGTGGATCCAGCCAAGGTGAAAGCAGTGCTGGATTGGGAGAGTCCACGTTCAGTCACGGAGGTTAGAAGCTTTGTGGGACTCGCGGGCTATTATAGGAGATTCATTGAGGGATTTTCTAAGATAGTAGCCCCTCTGACTTACCTCACTAGGAAGGATCAGCCATTCGCTTGGACGGATCGTTGTGAGGAGAGCTTCCAAGAATTGAAGAGGAAATTAACGAGTGCTCCTGTGTTGGTCATTCCAGACACGGCCAAACCATTTGAAGTGTATTGTGATGCATCGTATCAAGGTTTGGGCTGTGTACTGATGCAGGAAAAGAGGGCAGTGGCTTACGCTTCCAAACAATTGAAAATCCATGAGAAGAATTACCCCACACACGATTTGGAGCTGGCAGCAGTGGTGTTTGCTTTGAAAATATGGAGACATTATCTGTATGGTGCAACATTTCAAGTGTTTAGTGATCACAAGAGTCTCAAGTACCTCTTTGATCAAAAGGAATTGAATATGAGGCAAAGGAGGTGGCTTGAATTCTTGAAGGATTATGAATTCGAATTGTTGTATCACCCTGGAAAAGCTAATGTGGTGGCGGATGCCTTGAGTAGGAAGGCAGTAAGGGTCTCGGCAATGATGGTTAAGGAGCTGAACTTGGTGGAGAGTTTTAGAGATCTAAGGTTACAGTTCGACTTAGGAACGAACGTTATCAGGTGCTGTAACCTTAGAATTTCCAGTGATGTGTTTGACCGAATTTGGAGGAAGCAACGTGAGGATGAAGAACTGGTAAAAATCTTGAGCGTGCTTGGTACAGATCAGGCTAAGGGATTTAATGCTGGAACGGACGGTCTACTGCGATATATGGGGAGAACGTGCGTCCCAAATAATGGGGAGCTGAAGAGGATCATACTGTAGGAGGGACATCACAGCCGTCTTAGCATGCATCCTGGCATGACTAAGATGTATCAAGACCTTCGTTCATCATTTTGGTGGCCTGGGATGAAGAGTGACATTGCACGTTTTGTGTCTTCTTGTTTAACTTGTCAGCGTGTAAAGGCTGAACACCAAAGACCAGGAGGATTGCTGCAGCCATTGGAAATTCCAGAATGGAAGTGGGACAGCATTTCCATGGATTTCGTGACTCATCTGCCACGTACAGTCCGAAACCATGATTCAATTTGGGTGATTGTAGATAGATTAACTAAGAGCGCCCACTTCCTGGCCGTTAATTTGAAGATGTCCATGACAAACTTGGCCAAATTATATGTTAAAGAGATTGTTAGATTGCATGGAGTTCCTTCAAGCATTATTTCAGACCGAGACACGAGATTCACATCTCGTTTTTGGCAGTCATTGCAAGGAGAATTGGGAAGCAAACTGCAGATGAGTTCTGCCTATCACCCTCAGACGGATGGCCAATCTGAGCGAACCATCCAGACACTCGAAGACTTGTTGAGAACATGTGTTATAGATCATATGGGAGTATGGGATGAAGTTCTGCCGCTTGTTGAATTCACGTATAATAACAGCTTTCAAGCAAGCATAGGAATGGCACCGTTTGAAGCTCTTTATGGAAGAAAGTGTAGAACTCCTTTATGTTAGTTCCAAGAAGGCGAGACTGCATTAACCGGACCTGAATTAATCCAGCAAACAACCGAGAAGGTGAAGCTGATTCAAGAACGATTGAAGACGTCTCAAAGCAGGCAGAAATCGTATGCTGATAAGAGAAGAAGACCCTTAGAGTTTGCTGCTGGAGATCATGTTTTTCTAAGGCTGAATCCAATCACTGGAGTGGGAAGAATCCTTCGTCCAAAGAAGCTTTCACCCAAGTTCGTAGGGCCATATCAGATTCTGAAGAAGATTGGATCAGTGGCGTATGAGCTAGCATTACCTCCTCAACTGTCCAACCTCCACCCAGTCTTTCATGTTTCTCAACTCCGAAAATATATAGCTGATCCATCACACGTACTGGAGTTAGAAGACATCCAAATTCGCCCAGACCGGACACTGGAGATGCAACCTGTTTGTGTGGAAGACAGCCGCACCAGACTCTACAAAGGAAAGAATGTTCGTCTCGTGAAAGTGGTGTGGAATGCAAAGACTGGTGACTCAACATGGGAGGTTGAAGAGGCTGTAAAGGAATTGTACCCGCACCTATTCCCTGGTAAGCTTAGAATTTTCGAGGACGAAAATTTTTGTAGTTAGGGGGAATGTGAGAACCTGATTTAATTAGCACACAAATCTATTCTCTGATCCTCATTTAATGCACCGTGCCACGTCTAAATGCACTCACACTTCCACTGCATGCGCCTGCCATGTGTCACGGTTGGAGCATTATGAGAAATGTTAGTGGGAGACAAGTGGCGTGTGGAGGATGGGGAGTTCATTCTGCATGGGAAGAGAAAAATAATTCTGAAAACTCTCCCTCTTCCTCCTGCATGCTTCATCTTCTTCCCAGAAGTTCTGCTTTCAAATTCTCTGCTCTCTCTCTAAACCGTTTTCATCTTCTCTCTAAGATCACTCACCACCAACATCTCTGCTTCCATTTCAGAAACCGTAGAATCATTCACGGTGTTGTGAGCTTTCATTTGAACCGAACACATTAGAATTCTGTGGCTGGTAAGTTCTTGTCCCTGAACGTTCTCCTCTTCTGTTTCTGCGAACCAAATTCTGGTGTGCATGCATGAGTTATAGGTCTGAACCTTATGTCATTTTGGTTTCTTAGATTTAGTGAAAATCGTGGAGTGACTCGTTGGGTAGAAAGCCGTGAGAGCACTAGAGAAACCATAAGCATTTGGAAGTGCACTGCTAGATCAGGTAAGGGAAGCTTTAGTAATTTAATTTAATACTGGTTTGATGTCTATGACAGTAATGAAGTGTACTGGTTGTGTAAAACGTATGAAATATATGAATTTTGAGTGTGCCTGAATAAGTATGGTTGCCCTGGATGTATATTATGAATGTTGTTTGAACCGTATGCAGAGAATGAGATGTATGATTTGGAATATGATTGAATTTCTGTATGATTTGGAATGATAATACTTGGAACTGGATGTTGATGATGATACGTTTGAAACTGGAAAATGGAAGATTCTGTATTGATGAAATGATAATATGAATTCTGTAATGTATGAGATTTGTGTTAAAGATAAATTCTAAGTTATGGATCGTATGAAAATTTTGAAGTTAATGTGAATGAAAAATCTGGAAATCTGATCTTTTCTGATTGATGATGTACGCTCGTCATCGAACGGTCTTATACCGTTCGGTTTCCCTGGAAAATAACTTAGAATAAGATTTCTTTCATTTGGAGAGGATTCTGATTAAGAACGAGCGTTATTTGTGTGAAGAGCTAGTTTTGAGCGTTCGGCTTAGCTTAGAGTGTCCAACCATTTAAAATAAATTGTAGAGTAATTAGGACGCTCGGTTTTGTTACCAGCGTTCGTCATAAGTAGCGCTTAGTATTAGATTGAGCGTTCGTCCAAATGAGCTCTCGGTCTTAGATTGAGCGTTCGTCCTAGTTAGCGTTCGGTCTGATACTGAACGTTCGTTCAAATGCGAGTTCGTTCTATTTTGGTGCTCGGTCATTGACCTGGCATACGTCCTAAGGAGGGTTCGGTTTATACTGAACGCTCGTCCTTATTATTGCTTCGTGAGTGAACGTAACTAGCGTTCGTTCGAAATTCTGAATTAACGTTCGGTCATTGACTGGCAGTGTTCGTTTCCGAATTTAATAATGCTCTGATTATTCTTTGAATATATTTAAAATGTGTTTGTCCTTTTGATTTAACCTCAAGTCTTTATACTTAGAATTTTCCTAAGTATTACTCTGATCTTCTAGACTCAATCTCAATTAAATTACTCATTCGTTTTAACGTTCGTGAATGGATAATGATTCGTTTCTTTTGTTCAGAAACGTGATTGCAGTGTACTGTAATACATTCATCCTGATCTATTAAGTGAAAAACTTTTGTTTAAATTAAGAGAGTGGAACACAGAATGGAAATCTGAATAAGAGGAATGGATAATAATGTACGAATGACATTCTGAATGAATTTTTATTAGATTGGATTGTGAACGAGTGTTCCAAGGAGGAACGTCTCCATGATGTGAATGTTAGAAGTTATGTAGTATGACCATGGTAAAGCTGCTGATGGCTGTTCATCCTGATATTCCGTGAGTGCTCATCCTCATGTAGAGGGGAGTAGGTCATGCGTGGGAATGGCAGGAGGCCCTAGTCCTACTGAGTACTTTGGACTGATAGGGTTAACCTCGGGTGGCAGCTGTTGAGGGCATCCCAGTTACTACACCACCCGGGTGCAAGAACGCCTGTAGATACATGGCTTCATACAGTCCGGACAGTCGTCGTTTATGAGAATTTGGATAATTTCTAATATGCTTTGTGTATTTACTGTTATTGATTTGTACGATTGATTTTATATGTTAAAGTTTATGTTGGTGGTATGAATTAAATTACCTAAGCTTACCCTTGCAATTTCCTTGTGTTGTCTACTGTTTTTGTATGTCCGTCTTGTCAATGCAATGATCATCCGTTGTGGATGTGAGCAGATGGTGAGGCACCCCTTGAAGCAATGCTGGAAGAAGAAAATTTGGAGGATGCCAACTTGGTAGAAGTAGAGGTTAAAGCTGAACAGTAGAGTGTTCGTTCTTTAGAAATTGCTAGCGTTTATGTGCGGTATTTTGAGACGTTCGGTTATTCATTTTGTAAGGCCGTTCGTCCAGATTTTTGAAGCCTGGTAGTTAGAAAACTGAACGCTGTATAACTTTGTACGTTCGGTTTTTATTTTGAGCAGCTGTTGTAAATATTAAGACTGCACTGTAATTTCTGTAAATGTGATTAGTTCTGATTAATAGTAATTACTATTTATTGGGATGTTACTTTTAGTGGTATCAGAGCAGTTTTGTTCTTTTAAGGAACACTGTAGGTTATGAGTGCACTACGTTTTTGCTGTGTGCTTATTATGTGTTAATGAGTTATTGTTTTAACTCTTGAACTTTACTAACGCTCGTTTTCTCTGATCCGGAGAACTAATGGCGCCTAGACTTCCTCCTCCTCCCCAACCGAATGAGTCCGATACGTCCAGCAACACTAGGTTGTTGGAAACCGTGGTTGAAAGGCTGCATCAACAGAACACAACGTTACTGGAGCAGAACGCCACCCTGATGCAGCAAAACCAAGCTGCTATGCAAGGTTTGGAGGCATCGCGTGTCAATTCTGAAAACACGCAAAGGCAATTGATGGAGATCCTGGCTGCAACTAGAGGTGCGCCTGGAGCATCTTCTTCAAACGCTGCTCAACCGAATGCTGAATGGAGTTTGGAGAGTTTCCTTCAGCATCACCCTGCCAAGTTCAGTGGCAAATGTCTTCCTGATGAGGCGGACCAGTGGCTAAGGCATATGGAGAGACTTTTCAATGCCAAGAGGTGTCCGGATGAGAACCGCTTGGCATACACTGAATACTTGTTGACGGGAGAGGCGAGCCACTGGTGGGCGAGCGCTAGGGCCATTCTAACGGATGCTCAACAGCCAATCACTTGGGAAGTTTTCAGAAACAAGTTTTATGAAGAATACTTCCCTGACAGCGTACGTTTTGCAAAAGAGGTTGAATTTTTACAGCTCGTTCAAGGCAGTATGTCCGTTTCTGAGTATACCAACAAGTTCAAGCACCTTGTTCGGTTCAATACAATGGCCACCAGTGAAGAGTGGCAGTGCAGGAAGTTCGAGAACGGTTTAAGAAGTGATTTGAAGGTTATGATTTCAAGCTTGTGCATACGAACTTTTCCTGCCATGGTTGAGAGGGCAAAGGTGTTGGAGAAGAACATGGCAGAGGCGGAGAAGCACAAGAAGCAACAACAAGTGAATAGGGGACCAATAGTGTCTAGGGGAGGTTCTGTTCAAAGGAGACTACCTTACGCTCGTCCAAACCAGTCATCTCATGCAAGCGGATCACAAGCTTTGGTCACTGTTAACCAATCTGGACAGCCGAGAAGCTTAACTTGCTATCAGTGTGGAGGACCACACTATCGATGGGCTTGTCCACAATTACCAGGAGGAAAGTATTGTACTCGTTGCAGACAGAATGGGCACTTGGAGAACGAGTGCAATATGGGAGGACGTGCGGCAATGAGGCCGCCGAACGCTGGGAGAACACAACAAGGGAGAGGTGGACGTGCGCAAGCTACAGGGAGAGTGTACGCAATCACGGGTGCTGAAGCTGCTCGTTCAGGTACACTCATTACCAGCACTTGCATGTTATATGGAAAGCCTTGTTGTGTACTGTATGACTCGGGGGCAACTCATTCCTTCATCTCGAAGGCGTGTGTTGAGAAACTGGGGATAGTGGAGAGTGAATTACAGTTCGACTTGGTGGTGTCTACCCCAGCAGCTGGTGGGATTAAGACATCTACAGTTTGTGTAAGATGTCCTATAGAAGTTGAGGGGCGTAGATATAAGGTCAATCTTATTTGCTTACCCCTTCAAGACTTAGAAGTAATTTTGGGGATGGACTGGTTGGCTACCAATCGGATCCTCATTGATTGTGGGAAGAAGGAGTTAGTCTTTCCAGATGAAGAAGAAGAAGAACTGTCTATTACTCTCGGACAGTTTAAGGAGGACATCATGGAGGGAGCAAGTTGTTTCTTGATCATGACGTATGAAGACAACGAGGTAGAGCGTTCGTCCAACAATGAGAGCAGTAGAGGACGAACAATAATAGATGAATTTCCAGATGTCTTTCCGGATGAAGTCCCGGGTCTACCTCCCATTCGTGAGGTTGAATTCACGATTGATCTTGTAACTACTGCTGCACCAATCTCGGTTCAACCTTACAGAATGGCACCAGCTGAATTATTGGAACTCAAGAAGCAGATTGAAGAATTGATGGACAAGAGGTTCATCCGTCCAAGTGCTTCACCTTGGGGAGCACCTGTATTATTGGTAAAGAAGAAGGATGGCAGCTCCCGTCTTTGTATTGATTATAGGCAACTTAATAAGCTGACCATCAAGAACAAGTATCCTCTTCCAAGGATAGACGACCTGCTGGATCAGTTGCATGGTGCGTGTGTGTTTTCTAAGATTGATTTACGTTCGGGCTATCATCAAATTAGAGTGAAAGAGGAGGACATTCAGAAGACTGCATTTCGGTCTCGCTATGGCCATTACGAGTACGTGGTGATGCCCTTTGGAGTGACGAACGCACCTGCAATCTTCATGGATTACATGAACAGAATTTTCAGGCCGTACCTTGATAAATTTGTTGTGGTATTTATTGATGACATCCTCATTTACTCCAAGAGCTTTGACGAACATGAAGAACACTTGAGGATCGTCTTGAGCGTGTTGAGGGAGAAAGAGTTATATGCCAAACGTTCAAAGTGTGAATTTTGGATGAAGGAGATCCAATTCTTGGGGCACGTTGTTTCTGCTGGTGGTATTGCAGTGGATCCAGCCAAGGTGAAAGCAGTGCTGGATTGGGAGAGTCCACGTTCAGTCACGGAGGTTAGAAGCTTTGTGGGACTCGCGGGCTATTATAGGAGATTCATTGAGGGATTTTCTAAGATAGTAGCCCCTCTGACTTACCTCACTAGGAAGGATCAGCCATTCGCTTGGACGGATCGTTGTGAGGAGAGCTTCCAAGAATTGAAGAGGAAATTAACGAGTGCTCCTGTGTTGGTCATTCCAGACACGGCCAAACCATTTGAAGTGTATTGTGATGCATCGTATCAAGGTTTGGGCTGTGTACTGATGCAGGAAAAGAGGGCAGTGGCTTACGCTTCCAAACAATTGAAAATCCATGAGAAGAATTACCCCACACACGATTTGGAGCTGGCAGCAGTGGTGTTTGCTTTGAAAATATGGAGACATTATCTGTATGGTGCAACATTTCAAGTGTTTAGTGATCACAAGAGTCTCAAGTACCTCTTTGATCAAAAGGAATTGAATATGAGGCAAAGGAGGTGGCTTGAATTCTTGAAGGATTATGAATTCGAATTGTTGTATCACCCTGGAAAAGCTAATGTGGTGGCGGATGCCTTGAGTAGGAAGGCAGTAAGGGTCTCGGCAATGATGGTTAAGGAGCTGAACTTGGTGGAGAGTTTTAGAGATCTAAGGTTACAGTTCGACTTAGGAACGAACGTTATCAGGTGCTGTAACCTTAGAATTTCCAGTGATGTGTTTGACCGAATTTGGAGGAAGCAACGTGAGGATGAAGAACTGGTAAAAATCTTGAGCGTGCTTGGTACAGATCAGGCTAAGGGATTTAATGCTGGAACGGACGGTCTACTGCGATATATGGGGAGAACGTGCGTCCCAAATAATGGGGAGCTGAAGAGGATCATACTGTAGGAGGGACATCACAGCCGTCTTAGCATGCATCCTGGCATGACTAAGATGTATCAAGACCTTCGTTCATCATTTTGGTGGCCTGGGATGAAGAGTGACATTGCACGTTTTGTGTCTTCTTGTTTAACTTGTCAGCGTGTAAAGGCTGAACACCAAAGACCAGGAGGATTGCTGCAGCCATTGGAAATTCCAGAATGGAAGTGGGACAGCATTTCCATGGATTTCGTGACTCATCTGCCACGTACAGTCCGAAACCATGATTCAATTTGGGTGATTGTAGATAGATTAACTAAGAGCGCCCACTTCCTGGCCGTTAATTTGAAGATGTCCATGACAAACTTGGCCAAATTATATGTTAAAGAGATTGTTAGATTGCATGGAGTTCCTTCAAGCATTATTTCAGACCGAGACACGAGATTCACATCTCGTTTTTGGCAGTCATTGCAAGGAGAATTGGGAAGCAAACTGCAGATGAGTTCTGCCTATCACCCTCAGACGGATGGCCAATCTGAGCGAACCATCCAGACACTCGAAGACTTGTTGAGAACATGTGTTATAGATCATATGGGAGTATGGGATGAAGTTCTGCCGCTTGTTGAATTCACGTATAATAACAGCTTTCAAGCAAGCATAGGAATGGCACCGTTTGAAGCTCTTTATGGAAGAAAGTGTAGAACTCCTTTATGTTGGTTCCAAGAAGGCGAGACTGCATTAACCGGACCTGAATTAATCCAGCAAACAACCGAGAAGGTGAAGCTGATTCAAGAACGATTGAAGACGTCTCAAAGCAGGCAGAAATCGTATGCTGATAAGAGAAGAAGACCCTTAGAGTTTGCTGCTGGAGATCATGTTTTTCTAAGGCTGAATCCAATCACTGGAGTGGGAAGAATCCTTCGTCCAAAGAAGCTTTCACCCAAGTTCGTAGGGCCATATCAGATTCTGAAGAAGATTGGATCAGTGGCGTATGAGCTAGCATTACCTCCTCAACTGTCCAACCTCCACCCAGTCTTTCATGTTTCTCAACTCCGAAAATATATAGCTGATCCATCACACGTACTGGAGTTAGAAGACATCCAAATTCGCCCAGACCGGACACTGGAGATGCAACCTGTTTGTGTGGAAGACAGCCGCACCAGACTCTACAAAGGAAAGAATGTTCGTCTCGTGAAAGTGGTGTGGAATGCAAAGACTGGTGACTCAACATGGGAGGTTGAAGAGGCTGTAAAGGAATTGTACCCGCACCTATTCCCTGGTAAGCTTAGAATTTTCGAGGACGAAAATTTTTGTAGTTAGGGGGAATGTGAGAACCTGATTTAATTAGCACACAAATCTATTCTCTGATCCTCATTTAATGCACCGTGCCACGTCTAAATGCACTCACACTTCCACTGCATGCGCCTGCCATGTGTCACGGTTGGAGCATTATGAGAAATGTTAGTGGGAGACAAGTGGCGTGTGGAGGATGGGGAGTTCATTCTGCATGGGAAGAGAAAAATAATTCTGAAAACTCTCCCTCTTCCTCCTGCATGCTTCATCTTCTTCCCAGAAGTTCTGCTTTCAAATTCTCTGCTCTCTCTCTAAACCGTTTTCATCTTCTCTCTAAGATCACTCACCACCAACATCTCTGCTTCCATTTCAGAAACCGTAGAATCATTCACGGTGTTGTGAGCTTTCATTTGAACCGAACACATTAGAATTCTGTGGCTGGTAAGTTCTTGTCCCTGAACGTTCTCCTCTTCTGTTTCTGCGAACCAAATTCTGGTGTGCATGCATGAGTTATAGGTCTGAACCTTATGTCATTTTGGTTTCTTAGATTTAGTGAAAATCGTGGAGTGACTCGTTGGGTAGAAAGCCGTGAGAGCACTAGAGAAACCATAAGCATTTGGAAGTGCACTGCTAGATCAGGTAAGGGAAGCTTTAGTAATTTAATTTAATACTGGTTTGATGTCTATGACAGTAATGAAGTGTACTGGTTGTGTAAAACGTATGAAATATATGAATTTTGAGTGTGCCTGAATAAGTATGGTTGCCCTGGATGTATATTATGAATGTTGTTTGAACCGTATGCAGAGAATGAGATGTATGATTTGGAATATGATTGAATTTCTGTATGATTTGGAATGATAATACTTGGAACTGGATGTTGATGATGATACGTTTGAAACTGGAAAATGGAAGATTCTGTATTGATGAAATGATAATATGAATTCTGTAATGTATGAGATTTGTGTTAAAGATAAATTCTAAGTTATGGATCGTATGAAAATTTTGAAGTTAATGTGAATGAAAAATCTGGAAATCTGATCTTTTCTGATTGATGATGTACGCTCGTCATCGAACGGTCTTATACCGTTCGGTTTCCCTGGAAAATAACTTAGAATAAGATTTCTTTCATTTGGAGAGGATTCTGATTAAGAACGAGCGTTATTTGTGTGAAGAGCTAGTTTTGAGCGTTCGGCTCAGCTTAGAGTGTCCAACCATTTAAAATAAATTGTAGAGTAATTAGGACGCTCGGTTTTGTTACCAGCGTTCGTCATAAGTAGCGCTTAGTATTAGATTGAGCGTTCGTCCAAATGAGCTCTCGGTCTTAGATTGAGCGTTCGTCCTAGTTAGCGTTCGGTCTGATACTGAACGTTCGTTCAAATGCGCGTTCGTTCTATTTTGGTGCTCGGTCATTGACCTGGCGTACGTCCTAAGGAGGGTTCGGTTTATACTGAACGCTCGTCCTTATTATTGCTTCGTGAGTGAACGTAACTAGCGTTCGTTCGAAATTCTGAATTAACGTTCGGTCATTGACTGGCAGTGTTCGTTTCCGAATTTAATAATGCTCTGATTATTCTTTGAATATATTTAAAATGTGTTTGTCCTTTTGATTTAACCTCAAGTCTTTATACTTAGAATTTTCCTAAGTATTACTCTGATCTTCTAGACTCAATCTCAATTAAATTACTCATTCGTTTTAACGTTCGTGAATGGATAATGATTCGTTTCTTTTGTTCAGAAACGTGATTGCAGTGTACTGTAATACATTCATCCTGATCTATTAAGTGAAAAACTTTTGTTTAAATTAAGAGAGTAGAACACAGAATGGAAATCTGAATAAGAGGAATGGATAATAATGTACGAATGACATTCTGAATGAATTTTTATTGGATTGGATTGTGAACGAGTGTTCCAAGGAGGAACGTCTCCATGATGTGAATGTTAGAAGTTATGTAGTATGACCATGGTAAAGCTGCTGATGGCTGTTCATCCTGATATTCCGTGAGTGCTCATCCTCATGTAGAGGGGAGTAGGTCATGCGTGGGAATGGCAGGAGGCCCTAGTCCTACTGAGTACTTTGGACTGATAGGGTTAACCTCGGGTGGCAGCTGTTGAGGGCATCCCAGTTACTACACCACCCGGGTGCAAGAACGCCTGTAGATACATGGCTTCATACAGTCCGGACAGTCGTCGTTTATGAGAATTTGGATAATTTCTAATATGCTTTGTGTATGTACTGTTATTGATTTGTACGATTGATTTTATATGTTAAAGTTTATGTTGGTGGTATGAATTAAATTACCTAAGCTTACCCTTGCAATTTCCTTGTGTTGTCTACTGTTTTTGTATGTCCGTCTTGTCAATGCAATGATCATCTGTTGTGGATGTGAGCAGATGGTGAGGCACCCCTTGAAGCAATGCTGGAAGAAGAAAATTTGGAGGATGCCAACTTGGTAGAAGTAGAGGTTAAAGCTGAACAGTAGAGTGTTCGTTCTTTAGAAATTGCTAGCGTTTATGTGCGGTATTTTGAGACGTTCGGTTATTCATTTTGTAAGGCCGTTCGTCCAGATTTTTGAAGCCTGGTAGTTAGAAAACTGAACGCTGTATAACTTTGTACGTTCGGTTTTTATTTTGAGCAGCTGTTGTAAATATTAAGACTGCACTGTAATTTCTGTAAATGTGATTAGTTCTGATTAATAGTAATTACTATTTATTGGGATGTTACATTTAGTGGTATCAGAGCAGTTTTGTTCTTTTAAGGAACACTGTAGGTTATGAGTGCACTACGTTTTTGCTGTGTGCTTATTATGTGTTAATGAGTTATTGTTTTAACTCTTGAACTTTACTAACGCTCGTTTTCTCTGATCCGGAGAACTAATGGCGCCTAGACTTCCTCCTCCTCCCCAACCGAATGAGTCCGATACGTCCAGCAACACTAGGTTGTTGGAAACCGTGGTTGAAAGGCTGCATCAACAGAACACAACGTTACTGGAGCAGAACGCCACCCTGATGCAGCAAAACCAAGCTGCTATGCAAGGTTTGGAGGCATCGCGTGTCAATTCTGAAAACACGCAAAGGCAATTGATGGAGATCCTGGCTGCAACTAGAGGTGCGCCTGGAGCATCTTCTTCAAACGCTGCTCAACCGAATGCTGAATGGAGTTTGGAGAGTTTCCTTCAGCATCACCCTGCCAAGTTCAGTGGCAAATGTCTTCCTGATGAGGCGGACCAGTGGCTAAGGCATATGGAGAGACTTTTCAATGCCAAGAGGTGTCCGGATGAGAACCGCTTGGCATACACTGAATACTTGTTGACGGGAGAGGCGAGCCACTGGTGGGCGAGCGCTAGGGCCATTCTAACGGATGCTCAACAGCCAATCACTTGGGAAGTTTTCAGAAACAAGTTTTATGAAGAATACTTCCCTGACAGCGTACGTTTTGCAAAAGAGGTTGAATTTTTACAGCTCGTTCAAGGCAGTATGTCCGTTTCTGAGTATACCAACAAGTTCAAGCACCTTGTTCGGTTCAATACAATGGCCACCAGTGAAGAGTGGCAGTGCAGGAAGTTCGAGAACGGTTTAAGAAGTGATTTGAAGGTTATGATTTCAAGCTTGTGCATACGAACTTTTCCTGCCATGGTTGAGAGGGCAAAGGTGTTGGAGAAGAACATGGCAGAGGCGGAGAAGCACAAGAAGCAACAACAAGTGAATAGGGGACCAATAGTGTCTAGGGGAGGTTCTGTTCAAAGGAGACTACCTTACGCTCGTCCAAACCAGTCATCTCATGCAAGCGGATCACAAGCTTTGGTCACTGTTAACCAATCTGGACAGCCGAGAAGCTTAACTTGCTATCAGTGTGGAGGACCACACTATCGATGGGCTTGTCCACAATTACCAGGAGGAAAGTATTGTACTCGTTGCAGACAGAATGGGCACTTGGAGAACGAGTGCAATATGGGAGGACGTGCGGCAATGAGGCCGCCGAACGCTGGGAGAACACAACAAGGGAGAGGTGGACGTGCGCAAGCTACAGGGAGAGTGTACGCAATCACGGGTGCTGAAGCTGCTCGTTCAGGTACACTCATTACCAGCACTTGCATGTTATATGGAAAGCCTTGTTGTGTACTGTATGACTCGGGGGCAACTCATTCCTTCATCTCGAAGGCGTGTGTTGAGAAACTGGGGATAGTGGAGAGTGAATTACAGTTCGACTTGGTGGTGTCTACCCCAGCAGCTGGTGGGATTAAGACATCTACAGTTTGTGTAAGATGTCCTATAGAAGTTGAGGGGCGTAGATATAAGGTCAATCTTATTTGCTTACCCCTTCAAGACTTAGAAGTAATTTTGGGGATGGACTGGTTGGCTACCAATCGGATCCTCATTGATTGTGGGAAGAAGGAGTTAGTCTTTCCAGATGAAGAAGAAGAAGAACTGTCTATTACTCTCGGACAGTTTAAGGAGGACATCATGGAGGGAGCAAGTTGTTTCTTGATCATGACGTATGAAGACAACGAGGTAGAGCGTTCGTCCAACAATGAGAGCAGTAGAGGACGAACAATAATAGATGAATTTCCAGATGTCTTTCCGGATGAAGTCCCGGGTCTACCTCCCATTCGTGAGGTTGAATTCACGATTGATCTTGTAACTACTGCTGCACCAATCTCGGTTCAACCTTACAGAATGGCACCAGCTGAATTATTGGAACTCAAGAAGCAGATTGAAGAATTGATGGACAAGAGGTTCATCCGTCCAAGTGCTTCACCTTGGGGAGCACCTGTATTATTGGTAAAGAAGAAGGATGGCAGCTCCCGTCTTTGTATTGATTATAGGCAACTTAATAAGCTGACCATCAAGAACAAGTATCCTCTTCCAAGGATAGACGACCTGCTGGATCAGTTGCATGGTGCGTGTGTGTTTTCTAAGATTGATTTACGTTCGGGCTATCATCAAATTAGAGTGAAAGAGGAGGACATTCAGAAGACTGCATTTCGGTCTCGCTATGGCCATTACGAGTACGTGGTGATGCCCTTTGGAGTGACGAACGCACCTGCAATCTTCATGGATTACATGAACAGAATTTTCAGGCCGTACCTTGATAAATTTGTTGTGGTATTTATTGATGACATCCTCATTTACTCCAAGAGCTTTGACGAACATGAAGAACACTTGAGGATCGTCTTGAGCGTGTTGAGGGAGAAAGAGTTATATGCCAAACGTTCAAAGTGTGAATTTTGGATGAAGGAGATCCAATTCTTGGGGCACGTTGTTTCTGCTGGTGGTATTGCAGTGGATCCAGCCAAGGTGAAAGCAGTGCTGGATTGGGAGAGTCCACGTTCAGTCACGGAGGTTAGAAGCTTTGTGGGACTCGCGGGCTATTATAGGAGATTCATTGAGGGATTTTCTAAGATAGTAGCCCCTCTGACTTACCTCACTAGGAAGGATCAGCCATTCGCTTGGACGGATCGTTGTGAGGAGAGCTTCCAAGAATTGAAGAGGAAATTAACGAGTGCTCCTGTGTTGGTCATTCCAGACACGGCCAAACCATTTGAAGTGTATTGTGATGCATCGTATCAAGGTTTGGGCTGTGTACTGATGCAGGAAAAGAGGGCAGTGGCTTACGCTTCCAAACAATTGAAAATCCATGAGAAGAATTACCCCACACACGATTTGGAGCTGGCAGCAGTGGTGTTTGCTTTGAAAATATGGAGACATTATCTGTATGGTGCAACATTTCAAGTGTTTAGTGATCACAAGAGTCTCAAGTACCTCTTTGATCAAAAGGAATTGAATATGAGGCAAAGGAGGTGGCTTGAATTCTTGAAGGATTATGAATTCGAATTGTTGTATCACCCTGGAAAAGCTAATGTGGTGGCGGATGCCTTGAGTAGGAAGGCAGTAAGGGTCTCGGCAATGATGGTTAAGGAGCTGAACTTGGTGGAGAGTTTTAGAGATCTAAGGTTACAGTTCGACTTAGGAACGAACGTTATCAGGTGCTGTAACCTTAGAATTTCCAGTGATGTGTTTGACCGAATTTGGAGGAAGCAACGTGAGGATGAAGAACTGGTAAAAATCTTGAGCGTGCTTGGTACAGATCAGGCTAAGGGATTTAATGCTGGAACGGACGGTCTACTGCGATATATGGGGAGAACGTGCGTCCCAAATAATGGGGAGCTGAAGAGGATCATACTGTAGGAGGGACATCACAGCCGTCTTAGCATGCATCCTGGCATGACTAAGATGTATCAAGACCTTCGTTCATCATTTTGGTGGCCTGGGATGAAGAGTGACATTGCACGTTTTGTGTCTTCTTGTTTAACTTGTCAGCGTGTAAAGGCTGAACACCAAAGACCAGGAGGATTGCTGCAGCCATTGGAAATTCCAGAATGGAAGTGGGACAGCATTTCCATGGATTTCGTGACTCATCTGCCACGTACAGTCCGAAACCATGATTCAATTTGGGTGATTGTAGATAGATTAACTAAGAGCGCCCACTTCCTGGCCGTTAATTTGAAGATGTCCATGACAAACTTGGCCAAATTATATGTTAAAGAGATTGTTAGATTGCATGGAGTTCCTTCAAGCATTATTTCAGACCGAGACACGAGATTCACATCTCGTTTTTGGCAGTCATTGCAAGGAGAATTGGGAAGCAAACTGCAGATGAGTTCTGCCTATCACCCTCAGACGGATGGCCAATCTGAGCGAACCATCCAGACACTCGAAGACTTGTTGAGAACATGTGTTATAGATCATATGGGAGTATGGGATGAAGTTCTGCCGCTTGTTGAATTCACGTATAATAACAGCTTTCAAGCAAGCATAGGAATGGCACCGTTTGAAGCTCTTTATGGAAGAAAGTGTAGAACTCCTTTATGTTGGTTCCAAGAAGGCGAGACTGCATTAACCGGACCTGAATTAATCCAGCAAACAACCGAGAAGGTGAAGCTGATTCAAGAACGATTGAAGACGTCTCAAAGCAGGCAGAAATCGTATGCTGATAAGAGAAGAAGACCCTTAGAGTTTGCTGCTGGAGATCATGTTTTTCTAAGGCTGAATCCAATCACTGGAGTGGGAAGAATCCTTCGTCCAAAGAAGCTTTCACCCAAGTTCGTAGGGCCATATCAGATTCTGAAGAAGATTGGATCAGTGGCGTATGAGCTAGCATTACCTCCTCAACTGTCCAACCTCCACCCAGTCTTTCATGTTTCTCAACTCCGAAAATATATAGCTGATCCATCACACGTACTGGAGTTAGAAGACATCCAAATTCGCCCAGACCGGACACTGGAGATGCAACCTGTTTGTGTGGAAGACAGCCGCACCAGACTCTACAAAGGAAAGAATGTTCGTCTCGTGAAAGTGGTGTGGAATGCAAAGACTGGTGACTCAACATGGGAGGTTGAAGAGGCTGTAAAGGAATTGTACCCGCACCTATTCCCTGGTAAGCTTAGAATTTTCGAGGACGAAAATTTTTGTAGTTAGGGGGAATGTGAGAACCTGATTTAATTAGCACACAAATCTATTCTCTGATCCTCATTTAATGCACCGTGCCACGTCTAAATGCACTCACACTTCCACTGCATGCGCCTGCCATGTGTCACGGTTGGAGCATTATGAGAAATGTTAGTGGGAGACAAGTGGCGTGTGGAGGATGGGGAGTTCATTCTGCATGGGAAGAGAAAAATAATTCTGAAAACTCTCCCTCTTCCTCCTGCATGCTTCATCTTCTTCCCAGAAGTTCTGCTTTCAAATTCTCTGCTCTCTCTCTAAACCGTTTTCATCTTCTCTCTAAGATCACTCACCACCAACATCTCTGCTTCCATTTCAGAAACCGTAGAATCATTCACGGTGTTGTGAGCTTTCATTTGAACCGAACACATTAGAATTCTGTGGCTGGTAAGTTCTTGTCCCTGAACGTTCTCCTCTTCTGTTTCTGCGAACCAAATTCTGGTGTGCATGCATGAGTTATAGGTCTGAACCTTATGTCATTTTGGTTTCTTAGATTTAGTGAAAATCGTGGAGTGACTCGTTGGGTAGAAAGCCGTGAGAGCACTAGAGAAACCATAAGCATTTGGAAGTGCACTGCTAGATCAGGTAAGGGAAGCTTTAGTAATTTAATTTAATACTGGTTTGATGTCTATGACAGTAATGAAGTGTACTGGTTGTGTAAAACGTATGAAATATATGAATTTTGAGTGTGCCTGAATAAGTATGGTTGCCCTGGATGTATATTATGAATGTTGTTTGAACCGTATGCAGAGAATGAGATGTATGATTTGGAATATGATTGAATTTCTGTATGATTTGGAATGATAATACTTGGAACTGGATGTTGATGATGATACGTTTGAAACTGGAAAATGGAAGATTCTGTATTGATGAAATGATAATATGAATTCTGTAATGTATGAGATTTGTGTTAAAGATAAATTCTAAGTTATGGATCGTATGAAAATTTTGAAGTTAATGTGAATGAAAAATCTGGAAATCTGATCTTTTCTGATTGATGATGTACGCTCGTCATCGAACGGTCTTATACCGTTCGGTTTCCCTGGAAAATAACTTAGAATAAGATTTCTTTCATTTGGAGAGGATTCTGATTAAGAACGAGCGTTATTTGTGTGAAGAGCTAGTTTTGAGCGTTCGGCTCAGCTTAGAGTGTCCAACCATTTAAAATAAATTGTAGAGTAATTAGGACGCTCGGTTTTGTTACCAGCGTTCGTCATAAGTAGCGCTTAGTATTAGATTGAGCGTTCGTCCAAATGAGCTCTCGGTCTTAGATTGAGCGTTCGTCCTAGTTAGCGTTCGGTCTGATACTGAACGTTCGTTCAAATGCGCGTTCGTTCTATTTTGGTGCTCGGTCATTGACCTGGCGTACGTCCTAAGGAGGGTTCGGTTTATACTGAACGCTCGTCCTTATTATTGCTTCGTGAGTGAACGTAACTAGCGTTCGTTCGAAATTCTGAATTAACGTTCGGTCATTGACTGGCAGTGTTCGTTTCCGAATTTAATAATGCTCTGATTATTCTTTGAATATATTTAAAATGTGTTTGTCCTTTTGATTTAACCTCAAGTCTTTATACTTAGAATTTTCCTAAGTATTACTCTGATCTTCTAGACTCAATCTCAATTAAATTACTCATTCGTTTTAACGTTCGTGAATGGATAATGATTCGTTTCTTTTGTTCAGAAACGTGATTGCAGTGTACTGTAATACATTCATCCTGATCTATTAAGTGAAAAACTTTTGTTTAAATTAAGAGAGTAGAACACAGAATGGAAATCTGAATAAGAGGAATGGATAATAATGTACGAATGACATTCTGAATGAATTTTTATTGGATTGGATTGTGAACGAGTGTTCCAAGGAGGAACGTCTCCATGATGTGAATGTTAGAAGTTATGTAGTATGACCATGGTAAAGCTGCTGATGGCTGTTCATCCTGATATTCCGTGAGTGCTCATCCTCATGTAGAGGGGAGTAGGTCATGCGTGGGAATGGCAGGAGGCCCTAGTCCTACTGAGTACTTTGGACTGATAGGGTTAACCTCGGGTGGCAGCTGTTGAGGGCATCCCAGTTACTACACCACCCGGGTGCAAGAACGCCTGTAGATACATGGCTTCATACAGTCCGGACAGTCGTCGTTTATGAGAATTTGGATAATTTCTAATATGCTTTGTGTATGTACTGTTATTGATTTGTACGATTGATTTTATATGTTAAAGTTTATGTTGGTGGTATGAATTAAATTACCTAAGCTTACCCTTGCAATTTCCTTGTGTTGTCTACTGTTTTTGTATGTCCGTCTTGTCAATGCAATGATCATCCGTTGTGGATGTGAGCAGATGGTGAGGCACCCCTTGAAGCAATGCTGGAAGAAGAAAATTTGGAGGATGCCAACTTGGTAGAAGTAGAGGTTAAAGCTGAACAGTAGAGTGTTCGTTCTTTAGAAATTGCTAGCGTTTATGTGCGGTATTTTGAGACGTTCGGTTATTCATTTTGTAAGGCCGTTCGTCCAGATTTTTGAAGCCTGGTAGTTAGAAAACTGAACGCTGTATAACTTTGTACGTTCGGTTTTTATTTTGAGCAGCTGTTGTAAATATTAAGACTGCACTGTAATTTCTGTAAATGTGATTAGTTCTGATTAATAGTAATTACTATTTATTGGGATGTTACACATATGGAGACTTTTTACTACATTTTTTATTAAATGAGTTTTTCATATTTAGTAACTTTTATTAATTTAAATTTAAAAATTAAACTTTATAGTTATACATTTCTTTTTTATATTTCTAGAAATAATCATTAGTTGTTTATATTTTTGAGATGTAATTAGACTTTTTTTTAGATAATAAATTTTGAATAAAATTTGTGTAAACCAAGCTAATTTGAGTTTTGATGATTAAAAATAAAAGTAAACTATGCTAAATATTTATACTGAAGTATACATTTTCATTTTATACAAATAGATTAAGATTTTAAACTGGAGATATCAATATACATGATGATGTCTTAACATAAATGTATTTTGAAACCAGAGAATATGCAAAATGTGAAATCGTCACATGCATGAAGACTTCACTTAAAAAAATTAAAGTCCTCATATACTTGGATAGCTGTATTTGCAAAGATATAACTTGAAATTATAGATTTTCGTTGCAAATTTATCGGCATGTTCCTGAAATTATGCAGAAATTGTTCTGATCCTGATAAAAGTTTGATTATTTTATTCAATTCATTAAAAAAAATTCATTAATTTTTTTTTCTTTTTTGTATATTTTCATACATATTTCACTTTATATATATAAACTTGAGGTGTCTTAAGAAAAACTAAAAAATAAAAAATGTGAATAAGTTCTGCATTAAATTTTACTTGGTGGCAGATAAGGTGGTAAAGTTCTAAGGAGTATTATTATTAATAAAGTAAAAAAAAAAATATTTGTATATCATAGACGACTATTACTTAAGAAAATAATCAGTATTAAATGTTACCAATAGTTACTTGAATCACTTAAAATAAATTATTGTCAAAACCATCACATTTGATTTATACATTGTAAGCTTATTTATTTTGCACCCTCCAAATTATTTTTTTCCCAAGCTATGGCACTCCATGGATTGAGTTGCAACTGACACCACCTATCTTCTGTGGCAAACTGCTGAGTCTTGAACATTGAGGAGGAAATCTGCAGTGAAACAATGGTGTGATCAAACAAAAGCTGCCATGTACTCATGCCATTGTTCTTATCCAACCAAGCAACCGAAGCAGCATGGAATCCAACACAGGTGACTTTTTCTCCAGCCCTATTTGAAAGAACAACAAAATAACATAAGTGTAAGAAAAATGAAATGAAATTATATCCACCATTCTCAGCAAGAGCAGTTCACTGTTATATACTATGAGACAAATACATGTTCAATACCATTGGTATTGTCCATGTTGTTCTCAAATTAGAATCAATATTTCACCTCAGTAATATGCATTGATATTTAATAGAATCCTTCATTATGCAACTTATTACAGGAACACTAAATATGTTAAATCCCATATCAACTAGACATAAAATTATTTTATAATATATAAGTAACTGCAAACCTTACTTATAAGTTGGTTTTGCATGAATAAGTTACATTTAAAGTTCAATTTTTAGAGTTATGGATTTATGCATTAGAGTCTATCACATCAACTAAACTAAAGATAAGACCAATTTACATGTTAGATTTAAAATCTACTTTTTAATAATTACAAAGCAGTACTAATATTGCTTCTTATAGAAATACCAACTCTATGCATTTAAAGGAATGCTTACAAATGTTTGCTATTACTACCATTTTGAGGAACAACACAATAGTATTCCTTCACACTATCTGTAAGGGTATACAACAATTTCGGAATGCTTGAACTTTTTGCATATTAGCATTATGTAAGGGTTTGCCAGAATTTGGAGGACTGTTTGCTATTATGTGAAGGAGTGTTTTGGCTTACCAATATCTGCAGCTACTCGGTGAGCACACATAACTCCGGAGAAAGCTACAGCAATAACACCTTGTCCAGGGAAGCAGCTATCACCAACACAATAAAGACCAGCTATGCCCTGCAAGTTTTATATGTTTGTAACTTGCTTTAAGCAGAGCATTGTGAAAGCATAGCAGAATATTTTCTATAACTGAACCAGTTATTCGTTTAAGGACCTACTGTTGTATTAAATGGCATTCCCAATAACCCCTTTGGTGTTCCACGTGGCATTGGGCCGTACGTCCCCTTGTCACGAGCTAGGTATCGCCTGTGTGTCTTTGGTGTCCCTACCTGTAGCAAGGCTTAAGATTTCAGAAAACATACATATAATAAAAAAGCACAAGAACCAAACGCCAAAGAATATCTAAGCATGATAGTTTCCTCCATCTATGCAGATACTTCATATGCTTACATGATAGCAAGAATGTTTACAAGCATAACAAAAAAGAGCCAGATTTAGAAGAGTCTGGTTGGAAAGTGATCCATCCTTGGTCTGTAAAGCTTTCTCTCATCAAGAGGTTGTACTGTGGTCTATTAAAGGTCGTTGGAGGAAATCCATTAAGTTTCGTAGTGGTATTGATTTTACGGTGTCACATATTTTTCGAGAAGAAAGTCGTTGTGCTGATAACCTGGGGGAGTTTAGGCCTGTCAGAGAAATGTTTAAATGGTATATGGTTATGCAAGCTTTTATAAGTTTGGACTTTTGTCATAATAGGTTTCTTTTTCCTATGTATAGAGCTTCTTAGCTTGTGTATAGCTTTATAGCTGGCTTGTTTTCTGTTCATGGGTTTTGGTTGGGTCCCCCCATGAGTTCTTTGTATCTTTCTTTTTGTTTTTAATGATATTTTCATGTGATGACAAATGGTTAGGGTTGGGCAAAATAAACTAATCCGTACTTAACTATAGTTAACTGTACTGTATAATACTAAAAAATACTAATCCATTTTTACTAAAAACTTAAATATACTGTTTTATAGTTTAATTTTTAAAACTGAACTGATCACATTTTTAGTTCAGTTAACTATAAGATAACTGTATCCCTCTCTCCTTTCTAATTATTTCTGAAACGTAACATTGCCTTGCTTTTCTATCCCTCTCTCCTTTCCAATTATTTCTGAAACGTGACCCTGCCTTGGCTGGATGCGGCTTTGACCACCATGATCTTGTTGGCAAAGGAGATCTCCAACGAAAACTCACAGTAATCCTACCGTGACCCAATCGCTGCCCACCGTTGTCGTCGAAAGAGAGCTTCAACGAAAACCCACGGTGACTCTGCCCTAGCCCTACCGTGACGCGCGGCCGCTGCCACCGTGACTCTGTCGACAAAGGAGAGTTCCAACGGTGACCCTGCCTCTCCGTGTTGTCTCTACCTGTCTGTGTTGTCTCTGCCTCTATGTGCTGCCGCCTTACTCTGTATTTTCCTTAAACCTATGATTTATGAAATTTTAATGTTGTGGGGTTTCTTCTTTTCGCCATTTTTATTGTCCCTTTTCATTCTTTGTGCTTATTTTTCTGCTTGATTGATGAATTTAAGGTGTTTATGGTGCTATATAATGTTGGTACTTCTTACTTTATGGATTGTGTCTCTTAACCCTAAGGAAAATAGTAAGACTTCTTTGAATTTTCAACTAGTTATGTGAGACCCTTTTGGATATTACACGTGGTTGTTTGCTACCAAATCATCTCAGTCATCACATAACGATTCCTTCGTTATAATCGTGTTTTTAAGAAGTTTGGTTGAGGCAAGCAGAAGAATCCTCTCGAACCTGCAGATTGGAGTGAAAAACAGGATAGCATGCCAGCTATTATTGTTCATGATTCTAATATTTTAGCTGATGCTTCTTCTTTTAATGATGTTGTGTTAACAATGAATAACTGTTGTTTTCATTTCCTAATGTTTTGAAGCGAAAATCTGGTTGATTCATTTGTCTTCCTATGTTTACTGTCCTCCATTTATTTGATTAATTCTTTCACACAGTTTCACACATTAATTGGATTTAGTATTCATAATTGCTTCTGAATACCTCCACTCAGCGAGGAAGGACGCCTGGAATATGCAAAGTACTTATGAATTGCTTCTGTTAGATTTAGTATTCATAATCTGCCTTCCTGTATAGACCTCGTCTTATGTGCTTGACTATTTATATCACCAAATGGAATTGTTTCTCCTGATTAACTAGTAGATTTACTTTTTGTGTAAATCCCTATTTTAGTCCCTTTAATTCCCGAGGTTATAAGCTCAGGCTACTTCCTACTTTACAAAAGTCACTGCTTTTTATCAAACATTGTGTACTGTAGTACTTAATGTTGGTGGAAAATGATTAAATTGGATGAGACTTGCACGATCAAGATGATTAGTAATCTCACAGTATGCTAGTGACTATCAGTACCTAATTGGGAAAGATTTTGCTGTAGCTAATATGACTAAAGCTTCTGTATTGAAACTGTGTCACATTACTGTTTTTCTTAAAGCTTATGTTTACAATTAGATTGGCTTCTAAGTGTTCAACAAAAGTTAACTTCATGTTTGGAATGATTTTGTTGGGTCTTGCAGATCCCAATATGGTGAGAACGCTACCAAAGTGACTGAAAGAACAAATGAAGTAACTGGTCAATATGCTAATGCCTGTGTTGAGGTCGCAAATGAATTGGGCGTGTGGTATATCAATCTGTGGTCCAAAATGCAAGAAACAGCTAACTGGCAAACGAAATTTTTGAGGTTTGTTACTACCTGGCCTAGAGAAATAGTGACTCTGATATAAGTGTGACTGAGTTTTAGTTAGATCTCAATTGTATTAAGGATTACATTTGACTAAGATTTCTTCATAAATACTTTTAGGTGAAGAAAATAAAAATAAAAGTAAAGTAATTTTTTTCCATAAACTACAATTAATTTATATACAAACTAATTTTAACTAATGGAAAAAAATTGTTCTTATTTTATTCTCTTAGAAGTGCATGTTAAGAAGTTTTTCTTGAAGACCCTAAGTCTAAATATGATAATTTGATTCTGTTATCTTGTTAAAGGCGTCATGAATTTACTTTTTTAGTCTGTTAAGGACATGGTAAACTGCTTTCTTATATTTATGTATGAAAATTGATAGTTACAAAAGAGAAATACACCCCCTTCAATTCCCTCCAAATTGCTTAATGAATAAAATCAACTCCAATATCTTTCTTCAAAATTATGGGAGATTTTACCTGACATTGATGTTTTTGCTGTATAAGGGATGGGTTTAGGGTCAGATTAATTGGAAAAAACTCCACAGACCATGCTTTGGTTTCTTTACAGATGAGAAATATGTTAAATAATTCTATATATAAAACACTAATATGACTGATTCAATTTTACAGATGAGAAAACATACTTGCACAAGTTATGTGAGAGATATTCTTAATCTGGAACACGATTTTTTTCATGTAAAAAACTTAGTGTAAACAGAAGGTTGGTTGATGATTATCTTTGTTAAATTTAAATGAAGGTTCATTTATTACTAGTTTATTACGTCTTGTGTATGAGCCGAAAATATCATGGTTTTATGAAATGATATTTTCATATCTGGCATATGAACAGCATGGCCTTTTGCATTTGCAAGCCTGCTTGTTTATTTGAAGCATCCCGTTTTGAAGTGGCTAGCAAAATTAATGTTGCTTTTGATGTATATGATGTGAAGTTTCTACTGAATTTATAACAATGTTCGGCAGAAAATCTGGTTGTTTACTGCAAAAATAGCAATTCACCTGAACAGATTTCTCATGAAGTTTTAAGTTGTGTGTTTTTCTGATAATTTCTGTTTGCTTAAACTTTAACAGGACTTGTGAAATCTGTCATTCTGTTGCTCGGAATGTTTATGGAGGAAACGAGGATTCGACAGAGCATGTTAGCGACGGTAACAATGGTACTACAGCAGCAGCCACAGTCTCCACAACTGCTCCTTCTACAGAACCTCAAAGATTTTGGCAAAACAGTTTACTGAACTGTATTGGAGTTAACTGAACTAAAAACTAGTTCAGTTCAGTTTTTTTGAACTATTTTTTAGTTCAGTTCAGTTTTTTTAAACTATTTTATAGTTAATTGTAATGGATTTATAGTGCAGTGCAAATAGTGCAGTTTACCCACCCCTACAAATGGTATATGTCCTAGGGGTTAGCCTAGCTGAGATGCCAAAGATCATAGTAATGCTGATAGATACTAGAAATAAGGAAGCACACAATAGCTGAATAGTCACTTTATTATCAAAGAAAAACAGAGTGCATATCCCAGAAAGAGAATACAGATCTGTAACAGCACAAAAAAGGTATTTCTAGACAGTTAGAGAGTGTCTAGTCTCTCCCGATTCCCAGCCAATTCCAGCCCCCCCTTCTCCCCACTCTCTTTCCACTCCTTATACCCCAAACAACATAATCACTCATTTCCTACTGTGCCAGCTCAGCAGTTTGTTATATAGAAAGATTCTTCTCATTCTCTCTCTGACCATTTTGATCCCCTACTTTGCCCTTCCTTCTTTGTCTAACATACACCTTAGATATTTTGGGTTTGGGCCTAACTATTTCCGGGTTCCTATCAACACTCCCCTCCACAAGATGCACCTTGTCCTCAAGGTGGAAATCAGGAAAATGCTCCTTGATTATAGATAAAGCTTCCCACGAATTTTCAAAATCTGGTAAATCTTTCCACCTAATAAGAATTTCGAGATCCCCTTGTTGATTCCTTCTAACAGCAAGTGCTTCTGCTGGTTGAACCTTCAATTCCCAATCATCTGCTAAAAATAAGGGTAATGGTTGGCTAGTAATTGTTGCAGCAATGGATTTCTTAAGTGCAGAAACATGGAAAACTGGATGCACTTTGCTTCCTGAAGGTAGTTGCAGTTTATAGGCAGCAGGACTAAACTTCTCCACAATTTCATAAGGCCCATAATATCTCGGACTTAACTTTTGATTGACCTTTTTAGCCAAGCTTTTTAACTTATAAGGCTGTATCTTCAAATATACTACATCTCCAACTTCAAATTCCACCTCCCGTCGATGCTTGTTGGCTTGCTTGCACATTCTGTTTTGGGCCTGGACAAGATGCTCTTTTAACTCATCCAACATATGATTCCTATCTGCCATCAGCCTATTGACTTCCTCCACGGAAGACTGTGTCATATCTCCTCTAATTAATACTGGAGGTTCTCTCCCATATAAAGCCTTAAAGGGAGTCATTTTGGTAGATGAGTTATAGTTAGTGTTGTACCAAAACTCTGCCCAGCTAATCCATTTAGGCCACTGTTTAGGCTTAGTCCCAGTGAGACACCGAAGGTAAGTCTCCAAACAGCGATTCACCACTTCAGTTTGCCCGTCCGTTTGAGGGTGATAGGCAGAACTGAATTTCAGCTTAGTGCCAGCCATTTTAAATAGTTCTGTCCAAAAATGACTGATAAAAACTCTATCTCGGTCAGACACAATTGAGGAGGGAAACCCATGCAACCTAACAATATCTTTGATGAAAATTTCAGCAATGTCCTTAGCAGTGTAAGGATGGGCAATAGCTATGAAATGAGCATATTTTGTTAACCTGTCCACGACCACAAAAATGGTGTCAACCCCTTGGGTTTTAGGCAATCCTCCTATAAAATCCATCGAAATGTCAGACCAAGTGTGAGTAGGTATTGGCAAAGGTTGTAACAGCCCACCTGGGTTCAAGGCTTGATACTTATTTTGTTGACAAACTGCACAACTCAACACATACTGTTGTATTTCTTTCTTCATACATTCCCAAAATATTAATCCCGAAATTCTCTTATATGTTCTGAAAAATCCAGAATGCCCACCCAACGCTGAATCATGAAATTCCTTGAGTATTAGAGGAATTTTAGAAGAATTCTTTGGTAGTACCATTCGTCCTTTGTAATATAATCTTCCTTTTATTAATTGAAACCCCGGATGTGCATCCTGTTGTTTCAATAAATCCTGGATGATCCCCCTTAATCGAGCATTAGCTTGAATTTCATCTTCCAACCCCTCCCATTCATTGAATTGTACCGTGGAAAGTGCAGAATATTGTAGCTTCCTAGAAAGGGCATCTGCTGCCCTATTTTCACAACCAGGTTTGTACCTTATTTCAAAGTCAAAACCCATTAATTTTGAAATCCACTTTTGCTGCTCCTCCCCCATAATCCTCTGGTCAGCCAAAAATCTCAGACTTTTCTGATCCGTGTGCACCACAAAATGGCTACCCATCAAATAATGCCTCCATTTCTGAACAGCCAACACTATAGCCATTAATTCTCTCTCATAAACAGACTTACGTTGAGCTCTATCAGACAATGATTGACTCATGTAAGCTATGGGTCTGCCTTCCTGCATAAGCACTGCTCCTACTCCCTTTCCAGAGGCATCTGTCTCTATTACAAAAGGTTTCTCAAAATCTGGAACACCTAAGACAGGTAAAGTGGTCATTGAATCCTTGAGCTGTTCGAAAGCTTGTTGAGCATCATTTCCCCACTTGAAATTGTCCTTCTTGAGCGACTGTGTGAGTGGCCAAGCAATCTTGCCATAATTTTTAACAAAACGCCTATAATATCCCGTGAGCCCTAAAAATCCTCTCAACCCTTTTAAATCCTTCGGAACTGGCCAATTTATCATTTCATTCACCTTGTCTGGGTCTGCGGAAACTCCTTTTCCCGAAATCAAATGTCCCAAATATCTCAACTGTTGCTGCCCAAAATTACATTTCTTAGAATTTGCAAATAAATTATTTTCCCGCAACAATTGGAGCACCAATTTGAGGTGTTTTTTATGGCTTCCCTCATCCGGACTATAGATTAGAATGTCATCGAAGAATACCAACACAAACTTCCTTAGATATGGTTTTAAGACCCTGTTCATAAGAGCTTGAAAGGTAGAAGGAGCATTTGTTAACCCAAATGGCATGACCAAGAATTCATAGTGCCCTTCATGTGTCCTAAAAGCTGTCTTAGGAATGTCTTCTTCCCTCATTCGAATCTGGTGGTAACCAGATTTTAAGTCCAGTTTGGAAAATAGTACAGCCGATCCTACTTCATCCAATAATTCATCAATTACAGGGATAGGAAATTTATCAGGTATTGTCAACTTATTAAGTGCTCTATAATCCACGCAAAATCTCCAACCACCATCTTTTTTTCTTACAAGAATAACAGGACTAGAGTAAGGGCTAGTACTAGTCCTAATAATCCCTGCATGCATCATCTCACCTACTATCTTTTCAATCTCATTCTTCTGATAATAGGGATATCTATAAGGTCTGATATTTGGTATTTGAGCACCTTCTTTGAGATTGATTGCATGATCATGCTCTCTCCTTGGCGGTAGCCCTTGTGGGTCTTGAAAAATGTCCTTATACTCCTCTAGGACAGCCTTCATCTCATCAGATAATATTTGTTGATTTTCCTTTGTATCCTCCAACTGCTGATATGCAATATAGTAGCCCACTCCTTCATCTTGTAAGGCTTTAATCATGCTCTTCCAGGATGCTTGCGCCTTGCTTAGGGAAGGGTCTCCCTTTAACACCTTCTTGCCTCCTTCATCTCCCCATTTAATGATCATGTTTCGAAAATTAGCTTCAATGTCACCAAGATCCGCCAACCAGTCCATACCTAATACCACCTCAGTTCCACCCAAATTAAACAGAAAAAAATCTTGTTTAATTTTGACTCCCTGCACCTCAAGATCAACTCCTCTACACAGTCCTCTACCCTTCACCTTTTCACCTGTTCCTACCTCCACAGTATAAGTAGGGGTATTCTCCACTGGAATATCCAACTCATCTACTAATTTTCTAGAAAGGAAGCTGCTGGTTGCTCCACAATCCACCAATATCAGCACTCGTCTTTGGCCAATAGTTCCCCAAATCTTAAAAGATTTGTGAGAGGTCAGCCCCACTTTACTTTTCAAAGACAATTGAAGTGTCTTGTGCTCCAACTCTGCTTTTTCTTCCCCTTCCTCCTCCTCATCCTCCGATTCTTCCTCTCCACGTTCTTCCATCAAAACCAACTGATAATGCTTCAGCTTGCATTCATGTTCAGGTCCCCATTTCTCCCCACATTTAAAACACAGCCCCTTTTTACTCCGTTCTTGCAACTCAGCTTGCGAAAGCCTTCTGCCCATAGTGATTTGTTTTTCTCCACTGGGCCCATTTTGTGGTTTGGGCTCCGTTGTACCCGCACTTCCAAAATTGGGCTTCTTAGCATTCAATTTATTCTTCATAAAATCTACTGTTGCATTATACGATCTACCCATCTTAGTCACCATTGGAGAAATCTCCTTCTCACCCATGCTTACTTTCTCACCCGAGCCTAACACCCTTTTCTTCAAAGCCCAATTCTTCTCTTCCAACAATAAGGCCCGATCCATGAGTTCTGATAACGATTCTATGTTGTACAGCTTCAGTTCGGCTTGCAATTCGACATGGAGTCCGTTTAGAAAAATTCCTTTTAACATCACCCGGTCCGCTTTCTTCAATGGAGCTGAAATCATCTCAAATTTTTCCCTATACTCCATTACTGTCCCAGTTTGCTTAATGCTCAACAATGGCCCAAAAGGATTCTGCACTAAGTCCGGTTGAAATCTCCGAATCACTGCCTCCTTGAACTGGACCCAGCTTGGTGAAGGTGTTTGTTCCTCCCACCAATGGTACCAATTCAATGCCCGGTCCTCTAATGCTACTAACACCGCACCCATCTTTTCAGAGTCATCCATATCGTTCACCTTGAAGTAGCGTTCAACTCTGGTAATCCATCCATAAGCATCATCACCAGCAAATATAGGAACCTCCAATTTTCGCCCTCTGTAATCCCCTTTCGGTGGTCGACTCCCTCTCCGCGAATCGCGAGTTCTAGAATAGGGTTCAGAAACTCGTGATGAAATAGCTCGACTACCTTGACTCTCCCCCTCCGCGTGACGTCTCGGAGAACGTCGTTATCGTGATCGACCCCTTGTGTCTCCGCGATTTTTCTCCTTCAATAGCTGTTTGATTTCGTCCATTTGAATTTGACTCTCATGCTTCCATTCAAGCATACTTTTCTCTAGATTTTCAATCCTCGACTCCATTGTTGTTCTTGTAATAACCATCCAGACCCCAAGAAGCGCGGGCTCTGAATACCAATTGATAGATACTAGAAATAAGGAAGCACACAATAGCTGAATAGTCACTTTATTATCAAAGAAAAACAGAGTGCATATCCCAGAAAGAGAATACAGATCTGTAACAGCACAAAAAAGGTATTTCTAGACAGTTAGAGAGTGTCTAGTCTCTCCCGATTCCCAGCCAATTCCAGCCCCCCCTTCTCCCCACTCTCTTTCCACTCCTTATACCCCAAACAACATAATCACTCATTTCCTACTGTGCCAGCTCAGCAGTTTGTTATATAGAAAGATTCTTCTCATTCTCTCTCTGACCATTTTGATCCCCTACTTTGCCCTTCCTTCTTTGTCTAACATACACCTTAGATATTTTGGGTTTGGGCCTAACTATTTCCGGGTTCCTATCAAATGCCTAGCAAGAGTTTTATATAAAAAAAAGGATCTGTCAGGCAGCATTATCCTGAAAGGTAATTGGGGTTTGGATCTTTCAAAAACAAATGTAGTTATACAAACATTTATGTCTAATTATCACCTTTAGCATGATAGAATTTAGGTCCACAAGCAGTCAAATAGACAATAGTTAGTTCTTCTCAAATATTAACACCAGATTTTTCTTTGTCAACAGGAAAATAGCATTACTCAAAGGCTATTATCTGGAGAGATTGGCAAGCCAAAGTAACACAATGCAAGATTTACCAAATAACTGGTAAATGTGGTATTGGACTAATGAAGAGATAAGTAAAATACAATCAAATCTCCTAGATTTATATTTAATTGATTTTCAAACAATAGGAAATCACAGAAATACCATTCAGTATATAAGGTCTGAGGTTATAACCAATACCTCGATAAAATCGATGGATGATCTAAGACCTGGAAACAATTTATTCTCTAATCTGCTTATGATTTCATCGGCTACAAGCTGCTTCTTTGCCTCGTATTCTACTCTTGAGAGACCCTGGTACAGAAAACAGTGACACTAGATATTTTAAGACAAAAACAGATTCTGAAGTCACACAAGCATGCAATGTGAAAGTTTTGAACTTTGTTTATCAGTATTGCCTACCTCCCAGTCCCCCATGGAAGAAGTTGTGAATATATGAAGGATATGGCGACCTTCGGGAGCCAATGATGAATCAAGAACAGTTGGTATACTTAAAAAGATACTTCCATATGAATCCTCTAATTCGGACCAGTTGCTCTAGAGAAGAACCAATGAAATGCATTAAGCTAATATTCATTTTAAGGTACAAGGACTATTAAGAAATTTTAAGTTGAGCAAACTTCAACTACCTCAAGGACAAAATGGTGACAGTCTGTATCTGGTGGTAAAATCTCTGCTTTAACCCCCATGTGAATTGAAAGAAAAGATGGAGCTTTAACATAAACTTTCTGGAAGTTCTCTTCTTCTTTTGGTAGTGGAACACCCTTCAGCAACTTTCCTACAGTGTAACATTATGTGATTTAACTAACTAAGAACTGACGAGGGCAGAGAAACATCACGGAGATTATCAGTAAAATATTCACACAAAATATCTTATAAGAATTCAAATTTGAATTTGAAACCAACCAAATGTATCCCATCTAGTAGCATTTGATATTATGGTTTTGGCAAAGAACTCTCTCCCATCAGCAAGCCTCACACCTACCTGCAAAAAGCATAGTCAGTTCTTGAAGAAAAAATGCGTCTTTCCAAAATGTCATTGTTTCTATTATGAAGTCTCACTTACAGCTTTGCCCTGCTCAATTATAATACCAGTGACATTTGCTTTGTAAACTATCTCACTACCCTGATCAACAAGACCTTTTGCTAAGGACTTTGCAATCCCACCGACACCCCCAAGAGGGTAGTTGATCCCACCAAAGTGTCTGTCACATAGAACCTGGAGGGAAAAAAAGAGTCAGGCCATGCAGGAAATATAGAGCATTTGAGGCCAAGGTGAACTATATAGTACTGCCACCATATTTGAAATAAGTACTTTTATTTTTCACTGTTTTGACTGGCATAACATGAATGTCTAACTCAAATATTGTTTAGCAGTCTCCCTGACAGTTCCTCAAGAGGTTGGTATGATTAGTCCCTGAACATGTGGTGAATTTTGGCTTATTCTTAAAAAAGAAATTGTTGCTTTTGGTCCCTTATAACTTTTAAAAGTCATGAACAGAGTCCATTTGCTATCTATTGATTTGCTATCTATCATAATACAGAATGCATCTAAGTGGTTGTTGACAATAAGATGCATGTCATGTCAAGTCATCACCAAAATAATTGTAAGGACTGTTTTCTAAAGTTAAATGAATTGTACGGACCAAATCTAACAACAAAAAATTGGATTAAAACCAATATTCACTACATCTTTAAGGATTAAAAACATATTTAACCCTTTCATCATTTTAAAATCAGTTACGAGTTAGAAAAATAACAGGTCTAACAAACATGACTGATTCTTCATATTAATGGAAGGATGACCTTTACATTTTAAAATTACACACTTAACATTCAAATAAAAAAGATACTGAAATATTTGTATGTTATTAGGACTAAAAGCAGTCAATGTTGGGTCAAATTCCTGCTAGTTCTATTTTTTGCAATCTAATCCTCCATTCATTACAAGCAGAAGCTATGAATGCAAGCATGAAACCTCCTCTCCTAGACAATTTAATAAATGTAATACAAAAATTTAATGAACTGAAAGAATGAAAAAAGGTTACCATGCTAGCATTGATCATTGGTGTCTGTATAGCGTTGACTGTGCTCACTATAAAACACTGCAACAGCATGGATATAAATTACCAATCACGTACCAACAATTGAATAATTAATCAAAGTGTAAATGAGTAGTAACATGACTGCTATCTCAATTGAAAATAGGTTGGACAAAGATACAAAACATGTGGCACAGTTTGCTTAAGACTCAAATGCTATGATGGGACCCACGACAATTGTCCTCAACCTCTTCTATGAGATCCACTAGAATGGATTCCACACTTATTTAGTACATGTTGTCTCTCTTAACACATTGCACTGAGTAACTATTCAAGACACATTTTCCTTAATAAATTCATGAAACTTCAAGCTGAATCAAATAAGTAATCACAGCTACCTCTGCGTCTATGAAAGACAACAAGCTTGGATCTTTAATGTACTTCCGAGCTATGGCTCCAGCATTTTGAGGCAAATAATAGGCTGTCAAAAGATATGTTAAGAAGGTTAATGCCGAAAACATATGAAAAAACTGATAAAAAGCACAAATATGGAGGGAGCTGCAAATGGGTCTTCAATAGCAACCCCTATCAGTTATGTACTATGTACTGTTATTAGGAAATAGGCATGTAATGCTTATTGGTTAACAGAGATAGTCTACCACAAGAATGTTGTAATACACACACTGTTAGAACTATAGAGACAGAACGGGTTTGGAAGGTGTATTATACGAAGAATTTATTTAAGAAGAAATGATTTGTGTGGGTTAGTGGGATACATAAGAGTGTGGCAGTTAGTGGATGTGTGTTTCGGTGCCTTTCTATTGTTGGCTGAGGGGTCTATTTATTAAGACCAACCTCACTGAGTGGGGGCATTGAGTGTTTTTTGATTTAGGCTGACAGTGAGATCATTGTGGGAAAGGAGCAAACCTCCTTTGTAAACTTTCAAGGTTCTTCTATTACATTTAGTTCACCAACCTTGAGTTGGTGCATTTTCTGTATTTTCTTCTCTTTTTTCTCTGGTTTCCACGAAAGGAAGTTATCACACACACGCCAAGAATGATCGTGGTTCATCACATCCTTTGCTCTAATCTTCTTGACATAGCAAAAGTTTATCAGAAGCTCACATTGATTGAAATCTTCATATAGAATTTTTCATATATACACTATCACAACTTTGGTATTGCAATAATTGATGCATTTCAAAGATTTGAGCAAATTAATCACAAATGCTGAGACCCCCCTTAGGAATTAGGAGATCAATATAGGTTTTCTAAAATGCTTGCGTTAGAGAAATTAGTTAAGATAGTTAGAGTGAGTCACTTGAGGCGTTAGTTAGATATATATATATAGGAAAGAAGGAGAGGAGAGGGGAAGGAAGTGAATTTTGTAGATTGAGCTTCAGCTCTTTGTGAAGGGGAAACCCTCGGAGTGCTCTCCTATTTTTGTTCTTTTCAGTCTATTAAATAAAAAAACCTTTCTTTTCTTTCTCTTTTCAATTCTTGGTTCCTAACAGTTTGTTTGGTTCAAATTCTCCACCCAGCAAAAAGAACCAGACTATGTACATGAGATGTGATTCTCTAGGTCTAGGGTTCCACTACTTGGAAGATAAAAAACTAATTGGATTGCATAAGCATGTCTTACTCAAATCTTGCTCTGATCTTCATGGTTAGGGTAAAATTTGTTGAGTTAACTAGTTATATGCAGTGGAATTAAGCAACAAACTGCAGAGTTGAGTGATGTATTTGTTCACTTTTTCACCCTTTGCTTCCCTCAACAATTCTTTTAACTCATAAGTTAAAACATACATTCTCCAATCTACCAAAATACAGAAAAGATAAACCAAGTGGAACTAAAAAACAATATTACCTTTGGAATTATAGTTAAGAGTTAAAATTTGTGGCCTTACAGTTTAAAATAAACATGATGAAAGTACCTAGTGTCAAGCATTCCAGGGGCTTCTGAAAAAACTGTCCAAAAAGGTAGAGTGGCTCTTCCAGTGACTTCAACTCCAAGGAATTCAGCGCATTGAAAATCTAGCCATAACACAAAAGCTCTTAAAAGGTAAACTTCAAGGAGAGGCAAAAATGCCTTAAGGGGGCTGCAATCACCTCAATTTAGACAAACCTTCCAGCATTCACTGTAGAATTTAAGAATACCCTCCTTTTCATGCGGAAAGTAACTGGTCAGTTCATCAATGAATTTATCATATTCTTTGTGCACTCGAACAGAAAGGTTATTTGGTAGATGGAAATGAACAGTTGTTGGATCAGGTACTACTTGCATCTGACAACCGACTGCCTCCAACGCTTGTGTTATCAAATTGAGATTACCCTACACAAATTTAAGGCACATGGTGTTCATGATCCTAGGAAGCATACCATTCAACATAAAGAACAATTAGAAGTGTTCGAATCTACTACTGGCTGCTAAGGTATTATTAGAAGATGAGCAAATTACATTTATTTGGAGCTTAATTGATCAAAAGTCAAGCTTCACATAATGAACCAAATCTTTCTTAATATTAAACTAACCAAAAGAGCAAACTAGACGCAATCATTTTGTTCATGAACACCAGGCACCAGCTAAGCACAATAACACTGATGGCAACACAAAATAGAGTGTTGTTTACAAATAAATGTCTCCAAAAAAAATAAAAAAATAAAAAATCGAATGCATTGCAACCAGAGTGAAACAGAAAGTCCCTCTCACAAGCAAAGCATCCATATTCCTTCAGCGTAACATTTAGCTCATGAGCTCACCCCTAAAGTTTCTATACCATCCACATTTCATCGCATCAATAATGAAATTAAAGTAAATGATTACACACAAAAAATGGCATGCACCCAAATTAAATAAATAAATAACTGACCTTATCACTGAAACCAAACATGACAGAAGAGCCCACATCAAAAGTATAGCCATCCCTCTGGTAAAATCCAGAGCTTCCACCAGGAATCACATACTTCTCTAAAACCAAAACTCTGGCACCCTTCACTGCCAACTGTGTTCCTGCAACCAACCCTCCAATCCCAGACCCTATAACAATTGCATCAAACTCTTCACCCTTACCCTTCACTCCTCTCTCTGCCACTTCTTCCACATTCAGAGTTGACTTTGAGCACACCACGGACACCCTTTTTCTTCTGAGAGCATTTGAGCAGAACCCAGATGGAAATTCACTCCCTGCATGGTTTCCAGAAGCAAAAGATTGAAACTTTGGCAGAAAGTTTGAACTTTGAGAAGCAGCCCCTGTTGGGAAACGATGAGAAGTGTGGGAAAAGGGGTGACGACAAAGAGAGAGGAAAGGGGAAGTGGTCATGATTAGAAGGAGGAGAAGGTTGTGGTCCGGTGGAAAGTGGAAGTGCGACAAACTGGCATTTGCTTTGGCATGGATGCTGGTAATGTTTTGTAATGGTGTTAATATGTGTGGATTCCACTCACATGTAAATTTGATTCCTGCCGAACACACACAATGTTTGGTTTGTCATTAGTTTATTAGTTTATCCAAAAACTGACAAATTATTAAATTTAATTAATTGAAATGAGAAAAAATCATTAAATTGTTATAAATATTTAATTTAATAAGTGCATGTGTGAATATTCATTATACATTATCACAGTTTATATTTACATTTAATATTATTGAATTATGTGTAATGGTGCACTTATTTTACGTAATTTATAACTAAATAAAGAACTTAAATATATAATTGGTTCCTATCATTTAAATATTTTACATTTTTTCTTAGCTTATTTATTTATTGTGACATGTTTAGGCTTTTAAAAAATTCATTATTGATGTCTGCTTCATACTTCTAAAATATTTTAAATTTAACAGCTTATTATTTAATAATTTTAGCCTAATTTATTTCATATATTTAAGTTTATGATTTATTTTGGTTTATATTGTTTTAATCAATTAAGTTTTAATATTTATTAAATAATTTATTTTAGTTCTTTTATTAAATTAGCCCTAATGTGGTTTAGAAAATGTCATATTTCATTGCACTTTTCTTTGATTTTTTTAGTTTTATTTTTTTTTTTGTTGGTTTTCTTTTCTTTGGTGATTATTTTTGCCTCTTCTCCTTTCCTTATCATTCAAATCCCCTCTTCTCCCCTTTCTTATGTCAATCCATCCCTCTTATTTATTTATTTATTTATTTTATTGGTTGCGCTTCCCATGAACTTGGTACCAAGAAATACACTTGAGGAAAATTGACACCATTCGAAGTTAAGGTTAAGGGAGAAATACACTCGAGTGAGTGAAAAATCAACAAGTGAAAAGAGAAGGTGGGACTGTAACACCCAATTTAATAAAAAGCATTACATAATTAATAAAAAAAATCAAAAATTAACCTATAAGTATATAAAATGTATTTACAAATTCTTCTTAAAGAAAATAAAAATTAATTTTTTGAAAGATAATTAATACTTCATGAGAATTTATACAATATAAAAATTATATATCTGAATAATAATAATTATTTTTCATAATAAGTTAAGGTAAATTTTTAATTATCATAATCAACCAATCACATATACAAGAATTAAATATCTAAACTTGTTTTTACTAGTATATACATGAAACTACAGTTTACTAACTCTCAAGACTTAGATATTTTATTCTATTTTTAAAAGATACATATGTATTGAGTGAATTTAGAGATTTTACATTTATAATTAATAAATTTTTTAAAATTATCACCTATGCTTTACTTCAAGTATTCTCATCAATCACCCAGTTTGACAACATTAGAACTCAAGTTCCGGTTGTAATGTCAAATTTTCATAGAGGGTTAAGACAATCCTAAACCTAAGTTTGCAATGTTGGGTTAGTTCAAATAAATTGGTCTTACTCGAAGTTAAATATTGTTTTACTAAACATTTTTTCTTAATGAAAAAACAAATTTGGAATCTATTTTTTCAAATTAATGTTTTACTCTAGTAAAAGTATCATGTTAGTTTTACCATCGTTAATATAGGAAACATTTATATGATTTACTAAATATATTTTAGTTCATTTTAAGAATATTAATTGAAGTAACATGATTTTAGTTCATTTTAACAATATTGAAATAACATGGTATTTCTTGTAAACATTTCAAGACTTAATTTTATTGTAAAAATAACATGTTGTTATCTTATTTTCAATAGAATATATAAATATTTATAAAAATGTTTATGATTAATCAAATATATTGGTTGATTTTAATAATAGTGAAATATCACTATCATCTCTCAAAGAGATTTGTATAGTGATTGTTTGATCGCTAGAAGAATTTTTGCAGCATGATACTTCCTTCACTTTATAAATTAAGTCTTGCGTTAATAATCACGTTATTTGAGATTAACTCTAATTTAATTATTTTACTAATACACTTTCTTTATCTTAGATGAAACATTTCATCAAATATATTAAACAGATAATAAGTACATTTAATCATTTTCAAAAGAAAAGCTGTGATGAGAATGAGATAGTGGAACCAAGTACACTAATAGAACTAAGTGAATTAGATTATATATATATATAAGACCTACTATTGCACATGGCTTGGCTAATGTGGTAGATTATGATATTTTAGATGCATATTTTTTTCTCATAGGAGGAGTACATTAATTATAAGAATTATTCATGATCTTACCACACCACATGATGATGTTTAAGTTGAGCCAATGTAAAATGAACCACATGTTGGATTTGAAGTATGTTCTAAAAATATGTCATGTTAGTAATAATAAATTGGTTTTATTATTATTTATTTCATTGTCATATTTATTAATATTATATGATGAGGTTCTTTATTAAAATTAAAGATATTATAATAGAAATTATAATAATGAAATATAAGTTTTATATAATTTTAATTTAAATTGTTCTTGATTATTATTGAGAAAAAGTATCACTATTCCATATATAGATCGATATATGTCTAGTTGTCTTTATAGATTAAATATATCTCATTGTTTTTTTAAATTACACATATAAATGATGCATATATATGACCATTAAACTAATTTAAAGAGAATTTAATGATTAATATTATCTTTAAATTGTCAAAAAAAAAGTCATTTGAAGAAAAATATAATTTTTCTTAGACTTTGAGATTATTATGTAATTACTAAGTAGTTTATTTGTAATACCCTGGAAAATAACGTACATTGGAGTACGCGTGGCAGCCGGAGAACTAGACACCTCAACATCGTACGTGGCGGCAGCAGGGAGGAGCATTCCAACAGCGGACGCCAGGTGTCACGCTGCATGGAGTTTGGAGTGGGGAAAACGCAGCGCAGTTTGCGTGTCACTCGGAGAGCACGACAGTTCACTAGAGAACGCCAGGTGTCACTGCGAGTGGAATCTGGAAAACGTTAGTGGAATGCACGTGGCTGACGAGGAGCGGACGTTCGTTCGGCACTGGAAACAAGGCATGCATTCTCAGAAAAACTCATCCCTCGCTCTACACGCACACTCCTTTCTTGATTCTGGAAAATTCTTTCTCTCCTCCTTCTCTCTACGACTTCCCCACCTTCTCTCTAGGAACCTTCCATCTTCTCCAACTTCTCACTAAGAACTCTCATCTTCTCTCTACCATTTCTCACTTCTTTCAACTTCAATCAGTTTTCTGAAACCATAGAAACGTTCACGGGCCAGTAAGCTTCGTTTTGATCCGAACCTCTTTTGATCCTGTAACTGGTAAGTTCCAAACCATAACCTAGATCTAGAATTTCTAGGAACACTGTTTCAGTTGCATGCAAAGAATAAAATCTGAGTTTCTGAGTTCTCTTTGGTTAAACCTAGTTGAGGAGCGTAAGGAGCGTAGCGGGTAGAAAGCCCTAGTTGGACAGAAGCAAGTTATACTGTTAAAAGTTCACTGCAATCCGGGTAAGGGAAGCTTATATGTTTAATTTGTACTCGTTTGTTGTGAAATCTGGATTTGCATGTGTGAAAAATATGAAGTTGAGCTGTTATGAATGGTTACTGATATCTGATATGAATTCTGGTTTGGATGGATCTGTCATGAACGAACACTGCTTGTATGGATTATATTTGATGTTGAATTTGATTTAAATGCATGTTGATTTGATTATGTATGAATGGAGTATGGTTATTGTGTGGTCTGAATGATTAAAATGTCGAAATCTGTATGATGAGAATGTTTGAGGTGAATTAAATCTGGAAATGAAAGTACAAAGTTTATAAATTGGAAATCTGGAAAATTCTGTTAAGCTTGTGAAAATCTGAAAATTTAGATCATTCCCTTTGCTAAATGACGCTCGTCACTGTACGGTATTAGACCGTTCGGTTTTCATTAAAATAACTTAGATTGGAATTCTTTCATTTGGAAAGAATTCTGCTCGAGAACGAGCGTCCCCATTTTTGTGAATGAGCGTTTGGTTCAGCTCAGTATAGATAAATAATTGAAACTTTATAAATACGTGACGTTCGGCCTTAAGTCGAGCGTTCGTCCTTAATGTCGTTCGACCTTATGTCGAACGTTCGTTTTACAGAGCATTCGTCATTATATTGAACGATCGTACAATTGGCGCTCGGTCTTATACCGAAGCGTTCGTCCTAGATAGCGCTCGGTTTTCACGAGCGTTCGTTCTGATTTGTGCTCGGTCATTGACCCAGCGTTCGTCCAAGGAGGGTTCGGTTTTATAACTGAACGCTCGTCCTTATCATTGAATTCTGAGCGAACGTAACTGGCGTTCGTCCAAATTGTTAATTAACGTTCGTTTTCGTTGACTGGCAGTGTTGTTTTCTGAAATCAATCATATTTGGTTGTGTATCTAAATATTTTCTTACTGACTGTATCCTTTGGATTCTACCTGGAGTCTTTATACTTAAAATTTTTCTAAGTATCATCCATATCTTCTAAGATCAGTACTTCAAATTTTAAGTGTTGAAACGTATTGAGTGGATAATGGTTTCGTTTCTTTTGTTCAGAAACGAGGATGTAGGAGTACTGTAACATGTTAGTCCCTATTGATTGAGTGATGAACGTTCGTGAATTTAAGAAAGTGGAACATAGAATGAAAATGTGAATATGAGAAATGTTTAATATGGACGAATGATATTTTGAACGAATTATTGGAAATGGATTTAACGAGCGTTCCAAGGAGGAACGTCTCAGATATGATTGATTATTGAAGTTTTGTAAAGTATGACTGTGGGCATGCTAATGCTGGCTTGGTCCATCCTGATATTCCGTGATACTCATCTTCACGTAGAAGGGGGTAGTCATGTGTGGGAATGGCAGGAGGTCTTTCGTATCCCTCACTTAGCAGGGGCGAAGGATTTACCTCGAGTGGCAGCTGTTGAGAGTTTCCCAGTTACCACACCACTCGGTGCAAGGACGCCTGTAGCTACACGGTTCATACAGTCCGGACGTCTGTCTTATATATATGTATTTTTATGTTTGTTATGGATAAGTCACATGTTGTTTGTACGAATTGAAATGTAAATGTATGTGTTGATTGTATAAATTAAATATTATAAGCTTACCCTTGCATTTCCATTGTGTTGTCTACTGTCCATGTATTTTCCGTCTTGTCAAAATGCGATGATCATCCGTTGTGGGTGTGAGCAGATGGCGGTGCATCCCTTGAACAAAGGCTTGAAGAAGGGTTGTTTGCTGAAGAAAATCTGGTAGAAGTTGAAGTGAAGGCCGAACAGTGAGCGTTCGGTTCTAGTTAGTGTAGTTAGAGTAGCGAGCGGCTGTGAGCGAGCGCTCTTTTATGGTTTGTTTATAGTTGGACGTTCGGTATTTGTTTTGTAAACCGTTCGTCCTTATCTTTTGTAAGCGCTCGTTAAATTATTCTTCATTTACGGTCGTTCATCCTCTTTCGTTATTGTCGATCCCTGTGTTTTAAGACTGTTTTGGGTTATTGATACGTGTAATTATTCTAAGTATATAGTTGATGACTGTAAAATTTTGGGATGTTACATTATTACACTTTGATACCAGAGATCTTACATTTTTTTATATTGGTTATGATTAAACTTTTGTGGGATTAATGGTTAATCAATAAATAATTCATCTACTGTTAGTAATGAGTTTGAGTTTTATAGAAATAAAAACCTTGATTAGGGTATTTATAAATGACAATAAGAAAATGTTTTCTTAAGTTATTCTTCATATTTAACTTAATTTAACAATTTTACCATATTATAAAGCTAATTTCGAGCAGTAAACATGGAATAAATAATATTTTTTAATGTTTTAAAGGAAAAAAAACACTTCATGTTATTTTTGTTACAACTCTTAAGGAGTGTTGATAACTAAATGTCAACCTTAATTAATAAATTAATTTATTACCAATTTAATAATGAACATGTGAGATCACACACTAACAAGTATTATGCTCTTTATTGGATAAGAACATATTATTAATTAAATTAAATAATTTAACTTTATATAATTTCTTTAAGTGAAATATTATTATATTTTTTTCTAACACAAAAAATATAATTAATATAAAATTTAAGAATAACGTGTTTAAGCATAAAATTTAAGAATAACGTGTTTAAGCATTATATTATTAAAATAGATCCACTTTTTATCCAACAATAACGTGTTTAAGCATAATTTGACACGGAATCAAGAAAATTTAAACTTATGATCCAAAACGTTATCTTCATTTAAAATGTAAAACTTAACTTAGAATTGTTTCTGGAAACAAATATCAAATCATTACAATTAGAGCAAAAGATTATATTCTTCCATTTTAAAAAATATTTTTAGCTTAAATATAATTCAATATTCCTTCAAAATTTTGTAATCTTGCAATTCTGGAAGTAATATTGCGATTTTGACAACCTTAAAGATAGATTGTTCATTCTTTTTATTATAACTCTCAAAACGGGTCATCCAACATCATCCGACTTAGCTCATCATGAGTTAATCACTTAGTGAGTCAATCCAACCCGATTCGAGTCGAAAATTTTCGAACTCGGTCGTCTACCAAAAGTTGGTGGATACTCATTTAATTATAAGTTTTCTTTTTAAATCCAAACAAAATTACATTTTTTTGTAATTTAAATTTAAATAACTTCACACTAAAATGATTTTAAACTCCCCACAATTAAAAAAAAAACTCAAATGTAATCTAAAAGCAAACTCAAAAAGTGAATAATAAATTTATATTAGATAATTTTTGTGTTAGTTATCCATTTATAAGAAGATTATAGTCTTGAGTGGATAAATTTATAATATTTGACTCTCTTGAAACATCTTTTTCTTTATTTCTATTTACAATCCAATATAAAAAATGTTAACAAATAATATTGAAACAAAAAAAAAAAATAATTAAGTCAAACTGGGTGGGTTGGTGCCAACCCAACTCATCAGGTTCAACCTTGGTGAGCCGGGTTTTTAAGTGAGTGATGGACAAATTTATGAACACCAAAATATGATGTCACAAACTTGTTTTCAATCGGCAAGTATGACCGAATCGTTCAAGTAATAAACTTGGTAAGACCAAGTATCGTTCTTCCCAAAGGACTCACGGCCTAGTTTAGTTGTGTTGGTTACTGATTAGTTAAGACTTAAAAGACGAAATATTTGGAGTTTAATATGCAAGACAGAAAATAAACATGTATGCATGAAGTTTTGATCAATGGCAAAAATCAAAAGATAAACACTTTCAATGAAATTTATGTATGAATATGTTGTTGGGGGTCAATTTCATCTTATCCACTCTCATATATTTTTAGGAATTCAACAGTCAATCATCATTGTTAATGCCACTCTCTAATGTACCTTTCCAGAAGGCTTCTCCCTATCACGAGTTCATACAATTCCTAGCATTCCTAATGATCAGTTCATAAGTGCAGGAGCTTAACGACAACCAATATAAAATTGGGAGAAATTCCCCGGATCTAGACTTCCCCGTACGTGCCCGTATCGACAAAACCATATCATGCATCGAATGAGTTAAACAATGCAAGCATTAAGCAAAGAGGAAAAACCCTAACTAATGATGAAAGAAAGCATAAGTCTTATTAAAGATGTAAAAACAGATTCCATATATGAGAGTTTCAAAATTACATTGATTCCCTAACAACATACAAGGTTTAGTTCACCATATTCATGGTGAACCTAGATGAATTACAATGAAAGAATGAAAGAATAAACCCTAAAAAGGTGAAGAGGACCTCAGCATCCAAGATCCTCCTTCAAAGGGTGGAAGAGAGAGTGTTTGCTTCGTTCTCAGCCAAGATGCCTAAACCCTAGGAAACTAAAGCTTATATATCATTCGGAAATTACAAAAATCAAGTTGAAGCCCATTAAAGTGCCGCTCAGCGGTAAAATACCGCTCAGCGGTAGTGCGTGACTGTTCTCCCTCACCCCCAGCGTCCATTTTTGCCCCTCAGCGGACCTCCCGCAAGCTCCTGAGTGCCGCTCAGCGGTAAACTGCCGCTGAGCGGTGACTTCGGCTTCTCCTTTTGCACTTTTTGTTGTCTTTTCTGATTTCACTCTCTCCTTCTTCACTTCTTTCACCAAATTCACCTTAAAACCTGCACAAAAACACTGAAATCAAGCATAAACCTGTCCAGCTCTCTTATTTCTAAAAATGAAGAAAAGCATGATTTCAAGCTAGTTTCTAAGTGTAAAGGTTGCTTTTAGTGTCAATTTTAATCATGAAAATAACAGTTTTTCAACTGTTATCACAACCCCAAACTTAGAACTTTGCTTGTCCTCAAGCAAACAAGATGTAACTCTATCTTCAACCAATTCATATGATGGTTCACTCATTCAAAAATCTTCTTTTCAAGATAAGTAAAAACTTCACTCAAACTTATGACCAAGATTCAATCAAGATGTGCACATGCTTTAGTGTTCACAAAGTCATTTAAATTCCAACAAATGCTATTTTCATGAATGATCAATCAATTAAGCATGGATGTTCATGTGTTATGGAATATTTCCTCACTAGTAAGTGTTTCACTCACACACAAGTGTATAAGAGGTATCACTCATTCACTCTACTATCACAATGTCACATGAATTAACTTTGCCTTTCATTTTACCACAATCAAAAACATTCACAAGCATGCATCATCACAAGGACTTTTCAATGGCTTATAATGTGGCTGGGCTAACAAGAAAATTGGTTTTTCTGGATCACAAAATCCTTGAGTTAAGAGAATCATAACAACACAATCATCTTATTCATTCCCAACTTTCTTTTGCCTTTGCATTGAGCTTTGCTTCTTTTTCTTTTTTTTCTTTTTCTTTGCATATTCTTACTTTTTAGCTCTTAGCTCAATGCTTTTCATGTTTTCCCAACAACCCCAAACTTGAACATTTAACAATACCACACAAGATCTTCTACTTAACTCAAGGTAAAGATTTTCAACAAGGGTTTTCAGTGTATATTCAAGGCTAAGGGTTCAAAGGATAGAACACAAAGTGTTCTCTTTTAGTGGGCTAATTTTATGAATTTGGCCAATAAAAAGGTTTTCAACAAATGGCCTTGATCATGTGATGCAAAACAAGCAATTGATTCAATCATAGAAAACCTGGGCAAAACATTCATGCTTTCAAAGTAATAGCATTCAACAATAACAACTCTGGAGCTCAAAATCTCACATATAAGCTCATTCACATTTGACATACACATCCTGCTTAATTTCACAATCACAATCATGATATCATGCATTTGTTCACAAAGCTTGTGAATCACCTGTATAAGCATTTTAATGTGCACATCATCTCAACATCAATCAATCATAAGCATCATTCAGATTACTTATCACACAATCACAGTTAATAGCAAACCATCACAACAAACCAGGTTTCAAATAAGTACATCAAACCCTAATCTAAAAACAGAAATACTTACAAAACACTGGGTTGCCTCCCAGTGAGCGCTTGTTTAACGTCACGAGCCTGACCCAAACTTTCAAGGATCAACCAACAACATCATTGTGGAAAATTGTTGCACCTCTCCCCCTAGATAAGGTTTGAGACGTTGACCATTCACCACCCAACTTCTTTGTGGATCAGCAGCAACTGGATTAAATATTTCAATTGCTCCATGCGGATGCACTTCTTTTATCACATATGGTCCTGACCATTTTGACTTCAGCTTCCCAGGAAATATCTTCAATCTTGAATTGAACAATAATACCTGTTGTCCTGGATTGAAAACTCTATTCACCAACTTTCTGTCATGATAAAATTTAATTTTGTCTTTGTAAGCCTTGGATGAATCATATGCATGTAATCGCATTTCTTCAAGCTCCAAAATCTGCCGTCTGCGTGTGCATTTAGTTTCATAAGGATCGAAATTCAAGAATTTCAAAGCCCATAATGCTTTATGCTCCAATTCTACAGGCAAATGGCATGCTTTCCCATAGACTAATTGAAATGGTGATAATCCCATAGACGTCTTCATTGCTGTCCTATAAGCCCAAAGAGCATCATCCAATTTGAGAGACCAATCCTTTCTTGATGAAGTCACTGTTTTTTCCAGGATCCTTTTTATCTCCCTGTTAGATACCTCAGCTTGTCCATTGGTTTGTGGATGATAAGGTGCAGCTACCTTATGTTTTACTCCATAGTGTTTGAGTACTTTCTCTAGCTGATAATTGCAAAAATGAGATCCTCCATCACTGATCAACACTCTTGGAGTGCCAAAACGTGAGAATATCTGCCTCTTCAGGAATTTAATTACCGTGCTAGCATCATTTTTAGGACAAGCTAATGCTTCCACCCATTTACTCACATAATCCACTGCTACCAGAATATATTCATTGTTGAAAGATGGAGGGAAGGGTCCAACAAAGTCAATACCCCAACAATCAAAAACCTCAACCTCTAAAATACCTTGTAAAGGCATCTCATGACGTTTAGTGATTGTCCCTGCTCTTTGACATTTGTCACAATTTCTAGCATGATTATGAGCATCTTTAAACAAAGTTGGCCAATAAAATCCTGATTGAAGGACTTTTGCTGCTGTTCTTTCTCCATTAAAATGTCCTCCATAAGGTGAATCATGACAATGCCAGAGAATTCCTTCTGCTTCTTCATTTGTAACACATCTCCTCAGAAGATTATCTGCTCCAATTTTGAACAAATAAGGATCATCCCAAACAAACTGCTTGGCATCATGCAAAAATTTCTTTCTTTGTTGCCAAGTTAAGTCTTCCGGCATGACCCTTGCAGCTTTGAAATTAGCCATATCAGCAAACCAGGGTCTCTGCTGAATATACATGAGTGATTCATCTGAAAAAGATTCCCAGATTTCAGACTCCTTGCTAGTGACTTCATTGTTGACTAACCGTGACAAATGATCAGCAATTAAGTTTTCACTTCCTTTCTTATCACGGATGTCTACATCAAATTCTTGCAATAGTAAAACCCATCTAATCAGACGTGGCTTAGAATCTGGTTTTGTCAACAAATATTTGATAGCTGCATGATCTGTATAGACAGTTACCTTGGACCCAATAAGATAAGGTCTAAATTTCTCTAGAGCATACACAATAGCAAGAAATTCTTTCTCGGTTGTAGCATAATTCAATTGAGCATCATTCAGAACCTTGCTAGCATAATAAATTGGATGAAACTTTTGTTCTTTCCGCTGGCCAAGGACAACTCCTATTGCATAATCACTTGCATCACACATTAATTCAAAGTTTTGATTCCAATCTGGTGCTACAATTACTGGAGCTGACACTAACTTCTTCTTCAATGTGTCAAAAGCTTTCAAACAATCTTCATTCATCACAAAAGGTGCATCCTTCATCAAAAGATTACTCAATGGTTTAGCAATTTTTGAGAAATCCTTGATGAATCTTCTATAAAACCCAGCATGACCAAGAAAACTTCTAATCCCCTTTACATTTGTTGGTGGAGGTAGTTTCTCAATGACTTCTACTTTAGCTTTGTCTACCTCAATTCCTTTAGCAGAGATTTTATGCCCCAATACAATTCCTTCAGTTACCATGAAATGACATTTTTCCCAATTCAAAACAAGATTTGTCTGAACACATCTTTTGAGGACAGTGTTCAAATTAGCCAAACATCTTTGGAAAGAATTTCCAAAAACTGAGAAATCATCCATGAATACTTCAATGCATTTTTCTAAAAGATCCGCAAAATTGCCTGCATACACCTCTGAAACGTAGCTGGAGCATTACATAATCCAAAAGGCATCTTTCTATACGCAAAGATACCAAAAGGACAAGTAAAAGCCGTCTTCTCCTGGTCTTTTGGATCCACCACAATTTGATTATATCCAGAATATCCATCTAGAAAACAATAGAAAGCCTGCCCTGATAACCTTTCTAGCATCTGATCCATGAAAGGAAGAGGAAAATGATCTTTCCTAGTAGCTTTATTCAGCTTCCTGTAATCAATGCACATACGCCAACCAGTAACTGTCCGAGTAGGAATAAGTTCATTCTTATCATTATAAATTACTGTCATCCCACCTTTCTTTGGAACCACCTGTACTGGACTCACCCATTCACTGTCAGAGATTGGATAGATGATACCAGCTTCTAACAGTTTCAACACTTCTTTTCTGACAACCTCCTTCATAACAGGATTTAACCTTCTCTGTGGTTGAGCACTTGGTTTATAATCTTCTTCCATAAAAATTTTGTGCATGCAGTAAGTTGGGCTAATACCTTTGAGATCTGATATTGACCACCCAATTGCTTCTTTGTTGGCTTTCAGAATTTCTATCAATTGCTCTTCTTCTTGTAGAGATAAAGAGTTATTGATGATGACTGGCTTTGTTCCATCTTCTTCTAGAAACACATATTTCAGATGTGATGGCAATCTTTTTAATTCTGGTGTCTGTGTTTTGACTGTTTCTTCCTTATCAATTATTTCAAATATTGGATCTTCCTCTGGACTCTTTTTCAATGTTTCCAAGTCCATCAGACATTCATCAATCAATTTCTCTTCTTCTTCATCTAAATCTTCACATGCATCAATGAGAGTTTTTTCCAATGGAGAAATATTTCGCACCATCCTTTCTTGCACCATACAAACTTCGTCAAGTTCATCAAATTGAAAACATGCTTTGTCATCATTTGGATATGTCATGGCCTTGGATACGTCAAAAGTGACTTCTTCATCGTCAACTCTCAATTTAAGCTTACCATTCTCTACATCAATCAAAACTCTAGCAGTCTTCATAAAAGGTCTCCCAAGAATAAGAGGAACATCACTAGTTCCTTCCATCTCCATCACAATAAAATCCACTGGGAATACAAATTTGTCAACCTTCACTAGAACATCTTCAACCACTCCATATGGATACTTAAGAGACCTGTCCGCCAATTGAAGAGCCATTCTGGTTGGTTTAATTTCCAGCCCCTGAATTGTTCTGCACATGGATAGCGGCATTAGATTAATGCTAGCTCCCAAATCAATCAATGCTCTTCCAACTTTCACATCTCCTATGGTGCATGGAATAGTGAAGCTTCCTGGATCTTTAAGTTTAGGAGGTAGTTTCTGTATGATTGCACTGCAGTTGCCCTGTATATTGATAGTTTCCTTCTCAATGTACTTGTGTTTCTTTGTGAGGAGTTCCTTCAAAAATTTCGCATATGCTGGCATCTGTTGCAATGCTTCAGAGAATGGTATAGTGATCTCCAACTTCTTAAACAATTCCATGAATCTTTCCAACTGCTTTTCTTTCTCCTTCCTTGAATAACTCTTTGGATAAGGAAGTGGCTTTTCATACTCTTTTTCTTTCTGTCTCTCCTCTCTCTTCTCTCTCTTTTTTTTCTCTCCTCTCCTCTTCTTCTTTTTCCTTTTTCTCTCTCTCAACTCTTTCTTTCCACTCACATGTTTCTTTTTCACTCTCACTCTCATTTTCTTTCTCTTCTCTTTCTTTTTGTCTCTCCTCTAACACTCTACCACTTCTAGTCACAACAGTTTTACACTCCTTTCCAGATTATCATGTTTCATCTCGTCAACTATTCTCTCAACATAAACCTCCATTTTTTAAATGCAACATCCACATTATGACAATAAGACGCATTCGTCTTCAAGAATCTTTGGAAAGTCTCTTCAAGCTTTGTTGTTTTCTCAACTGGAGTAAATTGCATCTGCCATTTTTGTTGTTGCACTTGAACCATTGAGACCTGTTGTATTTCCTGTGGTATTTGAGAAAGTTTCATAGTTACTTCTTCAAGCTGTTGAGAGATAATTCTATTTTGAATAAGCAAAGCCTCATTTGATTGTAACAACTCCTTCTGACTAAAATCTCCTTTTTCAATGTTGAGTTCATTGTCATTAGTAGCCATATTTTCAATAATTTCAGTTGCTTCCTCTGGAGTTTTCCATTTAATGTTTCCTCCTGCTGAGGCATGAAGCATCATCTTAGCTTGTGAACCAAGACCTCCAAGGAAAGTTAGGACTACTTCTTCTTCTTTGAAGCCATGCGTGGGTGTTTTTTTAGCAGACTTTTGTATCTATCCCATGCATGCCCCAGTGATTCTTCCATGCCCTGCTTAAATGAAGATATCTCTTGCTTGCCTTTTGTCACCTTTGATTGTGGAAAGTACTTGTTCAAAAACTTTGTTACCACTGCTTCCCACTCTGTGAAACTTCCTTCTGGAAAAGAGTTCAACCAAAGCTTAGCATTGCCTCCCAATGAGAAAGGAAACAAACTAAGTTTGATTGCTTCGTCTGGCACCCCATTGATTTTCACTGTGTTGCAAATTTCATTAAATGTAGTAAGGTGCTCATATGGGCTTTCATGAGATAACCCATTAAATTGATTACTCTTCACCAGTTGGATCAGTGCTGGTTTGACCTCCATATTGGCTGCATTGACTCTAGGTCTAGCTATGCTGTTAAAGTGTTGAGGTCCAGCTATATTGGTGTAATCAGCAAGAGTTCTTCTGATATTATTATTCTCCATATTTTCTGTGCTATTGTCAGAACCTTGTGGTGATGGTTGCAACAGAGTTTCCGGAGGAGGGAAAAGTTCTCTAGATGTTCTGATTCTTCTCCTCCGTCTACTGTCTTCTAATCCTTCAAGCAGAGGTTCTGTTGTTTTCTTGCTCCTAGTTCGAATTGCCTCCTGCATACACAAGAACACAAAACCCTAGAAAAGATTTGGTTAGCACAAAAAGATATAAGAGAAGATATAAGATTCAGAAAATAAAACAGAAACAGAAAAACAGAAAAACAGAAAAATAAAATAAAATAAAAAATTCGAAATTTAAATAAAAATAAAAAAAATAAGTCAAAGATAATCAATAATCACACAAATTAACCAGTTAAACCACGAGTCCCCGGCAACGGCGCCAAAAACTTGATGGACAAATTTATGAACACCAAATATGATGTCACAAACTTGTTTTCAATCGGCAAGTATGACCGAATCGTTCAAGTAATAAACTTGGTAAGACCAAGTATCGTTCTTCCCAAAGGACTCACGGCCTAGTTTAGTTATGTTTTTTTACTGATTAGTAAGACTTAAAAGACGAAATATTTGGGTTTAAATGCAAGACAGAAAATAAACATGTATGCATGAAGTTTTGATCAATGGCAAAAATCAAAAGATAAACACTTTCAATGAAATTTATGTATGAATGTTGTTGGGGTCAATTTCATCTTATCCACTCTCATATATTTTAGGAATTCAACAGTCAAATCATCATTGTTAATGCCACTCTCTAATGTACCTTTCCAGAAGGCTTCTCCCTAATCACGAGTTCATACAATTCCTAGCATTCCTAATGATCAGTTCATAAGTGCAGGAGCTTAACGACAACCAATATAAAATTGGGAGAAATTCCCCGGATCTAGACTTCCCCGTACGTGCCCGTATCGACAAAACCAATAATCATGCATCGAATGAGTTAAACAATGCAAGCATTAAGCAAAGAGGAAAAACCCTAACTAATGATGAAAGAAAGCATAAGTCTTAATTAAAAGATGTAAAAACAGATTCCATATATGAGAGTTTCAAAAGATTACATTGATTCCCCAACAAACATACAAGGTTTAGTTCACCATATTCATGGTGAACCTAGATGAATTACAATGAAAGAATGAAAGAATAAACCCTAAAAAGGTGAAGAGGAAGCCTCAGCATCCAAGATCCTCCTTCAAAGGGGTGGAAGAGAGAGTGTTTGCTTCGTTCCAGCCAAAGATGCCTAACCCTAGGAAACCCTAAAGTTATATATCATTCGTAAATTACAAAAAGTCAAGTCCAAGCCCATTAAAGTGCCGCTCAGCGGTAAAATACCGCTCAGCGGTGAGTGCGTGACTTGTTTGCTCCCCTCAGCGGCCATTTTGCCCCTCAGCGGACCTCCCGCAAGCTCCTGAGTGCCGCTCAGCGGTAAACTGCCGCTGAGCGGTGACTTCGGCTTCTCCTTTTTGCACTTTTTGTTGTCTTTTCTGATTTCAACTCTCTCCTTCTTCACTTCTTTCACCAAATTCACCTTAAAACCTGCACAAAAACACTGAAATCAAGCATAAACCTGTCCAGCTCTCTTATTTCTAAAAACATGAAGAAAAGCATGATTTCAAGCTAGTTTCTAAGTGTAAAGGTTGCTTTTAGTGTCAATTTTAATCATGAAAATAACAGTTTTTCAACTGTTATCAGTGAGCCAGGTTGAAAATTGACTCGTATAGAAAAATCTTATTTTTTTCAAGTCCAACCTGAACCAAACTTGTGATAGGTTGAGTTGACCCGCGAATTCTAATCCATTTTGACAACATTATATATATATATATATATATATATATATATATATAGTATAATATAACTATCCGGTTAGTTGAAGATATGATAGTTCTATTAATCTAAAATCTCAAATGCTAAAATCTCAAATGAACTGATCGACTAATTGAAGAGTTGATTTAAACAAAGATTAATGTTAAGATTATTATATTAAAACTAAGTGTAATTATTACTAATCAGACTATAATTAGACAGATATTAATCTAAAACTTATTTTAAATTCTATAAATACAAGTTTTAGATATTGTGACAAGAGTTATATTTATTATAATACTACGGGTGTAACATCCCAAAATTATACCGTCAGCAACTATATACTTAGAATAATCACATATATTAATATGTCAAAACAGTTTTACAATTAACGGATTAAATTCGAGAATGGCCGAACGGCCTTAAATGCATTCATAAGTTACGAGCGTTTACAAAACAATGAGGACGAACGGTTTACAAAATAAAATACCGAACGACCAAATATATTTACACAGCCAAAAGGAGCGCTCGCTCACCACCGCTCGCTCTCCTAACTATAAAAAACTAAACTAACCGAACGTTTCACTGTTCGGCTTTCACTTCAATCTCTACAAGATTCTCCTCAGCTATAAATTCCTCTTCAAGAGTTTGCTCCAGTGAATCATCTCCTTCTGCTCACATCCACACGGATGATCATTGCAAGGACAAGACGGATATACATATACAGACAACACAAAGAAAAAAAATATGCAAGGGTAAGCTTATTGAATTTAATTCAAGTCAAACATACATTTCGTACATATCAAATACAGCAAATGAATAACAACACATACATTCAATTCATCCATTAACTCAATCAAAATCCTGGTACTAGACCGACCGTCCGGACTGTATGAATTCTGTGTAGCTACGACGTCCGTGCACCCAGGTGGAAGAGCTGGAATACTCGTCAGCTGCCACCTGAGGTTAGTCCGTTCTGGCCAAGTTACAGTTATGGACTAAGACCTCCTGCCATTCCCACACATGACATACTCCTCTCTACTTGAGAACAAGCACTCACGGAATATCAGGATGAACCGCCAGCTAAGCTTACCACATTCATACTTTACAATTCTCAATCTTTCAACCAAGAGTCGTTCCTCCCTGAACGCTCGTTCAAATTCAACAATCATAATTTCATCTCTTACATCATTCGCACATCTTAATCTTTCCTCTTATTCATACTTTCGTTCTTAATTCCACTTTCATAAAAAGACGAACGTCCAACCCTCTTTGTAATAGAGGACGAACGTTACTACAATACCAAGAAGGTTCGTTCACGAGCAGAATAAAACCAATACAGGTTATTAGACGGACTTCATTACAACTTGAATCAGTTAGATGAACTGAGTCTAGTACGATCTGAAAAATACTTGGAAAAATTTAGTATGAGGACTCTAGGTCGAATCCACAAGAATATAACCATCAAGAGAAGAATTAAAAACTGGATCAAGATCCATTCGTTTATGAAGAAACGACTGCCAGTAAATGACCGAACGCGTTTCGCTAACTTGCTGAAGTTTAGGACGAACGCTAGGATAATTCAGGACGAACGTTATGAAAATTCAAGACGAACGCCATTTCAACTCGTTGGCGATTACGGAAAAACGAACGTTCGGTATAAGACCGAGCGCTACTTATACATACGCTTTGGGACGAGCGTTCGGTTTAAGACCGAGCGCCACTTAGGACGTACGTTTTTAAGTCTGAACTTATTCACTGATTCAAAATCATAGAAATTTGGAATTTACATAAGATGGGATACTTAAAGTTCATGTTTTAACAATTTGGCTAAGTGTACAAAGGTAGATTTTCAAGCTTCTCACTTCCTCACACAACACTCATGAGGTCTACGTTTGGCCGAACGCTCAAACGTAAGTTATGTATAAGAGGGCGTTCGTCCTCAAAAGGGAAATCATTTCCAAATGAAAGGGTTCAAATACATCAAAGAATTGGTTATAACTATCGAACTGTCAAAGACCGTTTCGATAACGAACGTTCATTTTCATATGATTTTCATATTCAATTTCAACATACAGTAACCATATTTTTCAGTATAAACTTTCATGCATTTAATCACTCATATCATGGCACAAATTCATACTTCTTCATACATCATCTCATCATACAACTCATTTTTCAATTTAATCCAACCATAGCACATTTCATCATTTACACGCATCATTTCAGAATCATATTCGCATACCAAAATACAATATCATGAATCATACATTCAAGCAACACTTAAACGCACATGCAGTACAACACAATCACATGAATTAAATCAAATAAGCTTCCCTTACCCGGATTTATCAGTGTGCGTTCGTTCTTCAAAAAGAACACCCGATTCCAGTACAATCTTTTCTACCCTTAACGTTCAACCCAAAACTCCTTAAACTAAAAATTACAGAAAACCAATATTGGTTCAGAGAAGGTGCATGCAAATTCAGAATGAGACTTGCATGTTGAAAATGAAGAGTAGTTGAGGATGTGCAACTTACCCGTTTCAGAATCCAAAACCGTTCGGTTCAAAATGAAGCTCACGGCGCAGGGGACGTCCTCACGGTGCTGAAACGTGAACGGAGCATAGAATGGTGAGTTGCAGAAGAGAGAAGGAGAATGGTTTCTAGAGAGAAGGGAGAGAATTTGGAAGATAGAGAGTTTGAGGAAGAAGATGAAGTGTGCAGAGAAAGGGAAAGAGTTTTCCAGAAATAAATTTTCTCTTCCCAGGTAGGACGTGTGTCCATTCTTCTGCTGCCACATGTCTTCCATTAACGTTTTAGAATGTTCTAAAAGTGACATTTGGCAACTGCAAGCAGAGTGGTGTGTGTGCGTTTCATGATGGCACTGCTCACGTGTCACAGTGCATTAATGGAGCAGAGAGGTGAGTCATCACCTAATTAATGAGACGTGACAACGGGATTCTCATTGAGTTTGAGATGGAATTAACAATGAGTATGAAGGGAAGGAAAAACTTCAATCCGTGTTTAAAGTTTGAAAACCGTATTAATAATTAACACTGACCCAGACTTTTGGTGGGGAAGGGAACAAATAAAAGGTAACGATAGATAGGTTTATAGGTAAAAAGTATGAACAATCTATCTTCTAGGTAAGTAGTCAAAATCGCAAGATTACTTCTAAAATTGTCATATTACAAAATTTTGAAGGAATATTGAATTATATCTACTGTGAACAGTGAACAGTTTATAGCTTATATATATATATATATAACCTTTAAAAAATATATAATATGTAAAAATATTTTAAAATTGATTGGTAACATATTCCCCAGGAATATGCTCTATTGCCAAATTCCACCGAATGTGCCATTACTCATCAAAGCTACGTACACCTTCTTTAACCGAAATACGAAAAGGAAAATGAAAAAAGAGACTTAAAAATTGTACCTATAAAAGATTGCCACACTCCAATTCGTGATAATTGATGGAATCCAAACCTAAATTGAACGGTGGCCCTTTCTTTCATTATCTCCTGCCTACTAATTTGTGTGAAGGAAGTTCTTTTTGGTAGACATCCATCTATAACGTTTTTGTTTGCATTCTATAATTTCTAATTTTCAACCTAAATTTCTTTCATATACCTTGTTTCTTTTGAATTTAAGAGTTTTATTCTTGAAAAATCAATCCAAAATTAAAAAAAAATGATGTAATTAAATTGGTTGAGAATATAAGATTGATATCATATATCTTATATTAATAAATTATATTTTAAATTTATACTCATTTTTATATAAAATTATTATTTTGTTCAACATTACTTAATAAAAATATTAATAAATTGAAAGTTTCATATTAAATAAAATTAAAAAAGTTGAGTAATAAATAAGAAAAATAAAATCCATAAGCTTAAAGTTTTATGTTTGATATGATATCATATTTGTACTATATGGTCCGGACAGTCATAATGATTACGGGTGATTAATTTGATTGGACAACCATGGAATTATCTTTCACTTTGACTGGACGATCAAGGGCGAACGACCGTAAAAATTATGTAATCATTTAGGCAAAGATTAAGATAAACAACGATTAAAGTCATTGGACCAAAATTGGGCCATGATAATGATTAACATCTCACTATAAATACATGTCAAAGTAAGAGGTAGGTGGTTCGCATTTACTATGCATTTAGTACTGTTACATTGAATTGCCGAACGATACACATACTGACTTTAGCATCAGAGGTACACCTCCGAATAGAAGAACGAGACATGAATTCTGGGAACGAAACCAGACAGTGAAAGACAACAAATTGTAAAAGTGTTTGGTGATTTGACTTCACAACCAAACAATATTTCTTTTATATATATATATAACCCATATTTTTAAGGTGATTAATTTGTTCACTTTATCTCAAGAAATATTTAACACTAATATAAAAGGTTGTTAATCTATCTAATGTATTCTATTAAAATATTTCAACAAGTAATATCTAATATCTGAACTAATAATTTATTTTGGTATCGACTTATACAAAAACAAGTATATAATAGTAAGATTCAACTGCAGTAAGATTTTGTTATGTTATAAATCCATGTAAGAGTTGAGTAAACATATCAGTTCATAAAACATTAGTGTAGTTTGTTATTGCATCGATAATTTTTTTTAAAATATATTTGATTTTTGATTGATATCTTATATTATTTTACTTAAAGTGATTTACTACTAAGGACAAAATTTTCTTGTGAAACTCCTCCACTATTGTCGCAACACCAGATTTAGTATATAAACCGTGATGATTGATGAACTATGTGATAACCATCCATGAGATAACTTCCACTTCAACTTATTACAACTCAAACATTTTACATTTTACAATATATCTTATGTACATAAGAAGTATGTACATTTCGAAAGATTCTGTGTAGTCTAATTCTTCATATTGAATATGTTTTATATTGTCACTGAAATTTTATATTCACATTACTATCTTGTCTTCATCTTATATCTCAAAATTTCTTATTCATAATTAAACATAAATGACAATTTTTGAAATTTTAAAATTGAAACTTAAAATATATTTTAAAACTAGACTATGATATTATTAAAAAATAAATATTAAAATTAATTTAATTTTACTATTTTGATTATGAAGTTAACTATATAAATCTTTCAAGTTCTTTACATTCAAATATGCATTTTTCACTTAATTGGGATCATAATAAGAAATTATCTTTACTACCTCAAATTTATATTTATAAATTTTAAAATAAGTTTCAAATTAACATCAATCTAATTACCACTCAATAGATAATAATAATGTTTTAGCTTATGTTAATCATCATCATCTTAATTATTGTTTAAAAATAATTATTCAATCCGAATTGTCCAACCGATCACTCTTTAGATAATTTATTACATAATCACAAAAGTGTGTAGATTATAAGTCTTATCCTATACCAAACAACCATACAATACATTTACCAAATTAATTTAAAAGATAATATTTATACTTATTTATACACAAACAAATCACTAATTCCTCTAATTCATATAAGATGAAAAAATATATAATAAAATTGAAACTTATATCTTATCCCATGATTCTAACAATCATTACATATTTTAATACAGTCATATTAAAAGAGCATTTAAAAAATAGGTCCGATAATTTAAGAGTGCAATCTATTTTACACTAAAAGAATCCCAATAAAACTCTAGTTTTGTTTCTATCTTTTAAAAAGGTGGCAATGGATACCCAGTGTGTGACGCGTGCGTGCGTGAGTGAGAGTTCAGAATCACAGGTGCAGAGCAAGAGGTAATCGGTTTGGATCCATTTTTTCTCTTGCATTCTCTGCAATGTCTTCTTCCGTCTTTACATTATATTTTATTCATAATTATAATATTTATTATTATAAATATTATCTCTATATAATTACTCACAATCGCTGCTCATTCTCTCAAAGCTCTTCTCATCACTCTCACCTTCTTCCTTCTCGTCTCAATTTCCATATCTCCTTTCTCCAATTGGTACTCTTTTTATGCTTATTTTATTTGCTCTATTTCAGATGTTAGATGCTTGTGAGTACGATGCATGTAATGTAATGAGAAATTTCTGTTTTGTTTAAATCATTTGAAAATTTGTTAGTAGAATTGGTTTTTGATTCTTACCTGGTTGATGATTTTGGTTTTTGATTCGGACGAATTTGGAAAAATCGGTGACTGGAAAATAAACTGTTTGATACGTTAATAGATAGATAGTTCTCCCTTTCGTGATCATCAGAATTTGTGTTGAGTTGCGGGAGCTCATACACACGGATACATAAATAGTTACTTGTTGCTTTATCATTTTGGTTATTTGTTAATTTACTTTCAGAAATTAATGTTCTGCATAATTTCTTTTTGTATGGTAATCTTTTTCCCATTTCTCTTTGAATCCCTGCTTGCAGGATTGAATTGGTGATGGACATCATGGATCGACTAAATTCTTCTCCGCGGTTGATGCTTGTTTCGGATCTCGATCACACGATGGTATTATTCAGGAATTTAAACTGCGGTCATGGTTTCGTTGTATTTCTTGATATTATGATGCAGCTGCAATTGCAGTCTCAGACACCCTAAAAATCTTGACATTCCACCTGAATTGCAGGCGTTGTTATTTAAAACCTAGTTATTAGTGTTGTTGATGGTCGTGATTTGAATGGTTGATGTGTTTTGGTTGCAGGTTGATCATCATGACCCGGAGAATAGTTCACTTTTAAGGTTCAATGCGCTTTGGGAAGCTTATTATCGCCAAGATTCTCTGCTGGTGTTTTCAACTGGGAGGTCGCCTACACTCTACAAACAACTGAGGAAAGAGAAGCCTATGATAACTCCTGATATAGCTATTATGTCTGTGGGGACTGAGATTACTTATGGGAGATCAATGGTGCCTGATGATGGATGGGTTCAGTTTTTGAACCAGAAATGGGATAAGAACATAGTCATTGAGGAAACAAGCAAATTTCCTGAACTTAAGCCTCAGGTATGGTTTATAGGTGGTGATGGTGATGGGGATGATTTGTTTCTAGATTGTATTATTTGATTCGGGTATATAATTTGTCTTGTTTGATTCTGTGGCAATTCCTTAATGGTTTGCTTAATGACTGATGGTGCAGGCAGAAACAGAACAACGGCCGCACAAGGTCAGCTTTTATGTTCAGAAAGACAAGGCTAAGAGTGTAACACAGGCTCTTTCTAAGGTTTTGGAAGAGCGTGGGGTAAGCTATAATACGTTTATATTCATTGCTTTCTTTTCATGTAAAGTTTCAACATGTTTAGTTTAGTTTGAGTGTGTAAATTGGATTTTTTGACACCTTACTTTTCTTGTTTGATATTGTATATAGTTCCATAACATAGCCTAATTTTTGGCCAGTTGAATGTTAAAATAATATACAGTGGAGGTATTGATTTGGATGTATTACCAAATGGTGCTGGCAAAGGTCAAGCTCTTGCCTATCTGCTCAAAAAGTTTGAGACCGAGGGAAAACCACCACTTAACACTCTTGCTTGTGGTGATTCTGGAAATGATGCCGAGCTGTTCAGCATTCCGGGAGTGTATGGAGTCATGGTTGGTGTGGTTTAGCATGTGTTTATTGCATATTTTGCCTTGGTGGTAAAATATTGAGATTGACTTGCGTATTGCATTTGTTTCTGTTCGTTGTGTAGGTAAGCAATGCCCAAGAGGAGTTGTTGCAGTGGCATTCAGAAAATGCAAAAGATAACCCCAAGATTCTCCATGCCTCAGAGCGTTGTGCATCTGGCATAATAGAAGCCATTGGTCATTTTAAGTTAGGCCAAAACCTGTCCCCAAGAGATGTTTCAGACAGTAGACAAGAAAATTTATCTCCATATCTTGAAATAGTGAATTTTGCTTTGTTACTTGAAAAGTGGAGGCGTGCAGAAGTTGAGAATTCCGAGCTGTTTATTGCTGGTATAAAGGCAACAGTTGTATGTCTGATATCCTTTATCTTTACAAATTACCTATTGTGTGTTCTATTTGTGTATGCAGACTACCGAGCATGTGAAAAACTATCCAAATTAACTCCATTTTACCAAATCATTTTCTTTTCAAATGAAGTGTATACCCTTTTCTCTGCATTATTTCTATATTCCTATTTCATGGACTAACAAGTTCTGCGATTTACCAACGGAAAACTAAATAGTGAAGTAGAATTTTTTTTAATCCATAATAGCATATCTAGGGAGCAACCACTCAAGTTTTCCAATGTTTTTACATGTTCTAAGCTTTTCGGTACGGTGTTCGCTTTGTTTTGGTATGATTTTCTATTTCCCTTTTTCTGAGTGCATGTTGTGTATGAAGAAGAATGTATTTTGACACATATTTCTTTCTTGAACATCTTCCTTCAATAGTAAGGTATTTCCTATAAAAACATTGAGTATAATATCCCATATGACCATACTACATCTTCTAATGTATTCCAAATTCTGACTAAACTGTTTAACCATGTCAACCACTTGAATAAGACATTTCCATGGTTGATTTCCAAGAAAGTCTATCTTAAGTCATTGCAAAAGCTTCATTCTCTCTCGTACTCTCTCTTACTCACTCTACCTTCACACCATAACTAGTTGGATTTCCCCTTTTGCATTTTCTTGATCTGAGAGCTCTATTTTTCCACTGATGCACTTGGACCTGACTTTTTTGACTGTCAAGTCTTTACGTAAATGTTTATTTCTAAAGAAGTATGTAAATTATTCCTTTTTTCAATATGCAGTTCCCATCTGCTATTATCATCCATCCTTCTGGTTCGGCCCATAATGCCCGGGAGTATTTAAATACGTTCCGGAAGGTGTATGGTGACAAAAAGGGTAAACAGTACAGGATTTGGGTGGATGATGTAGTGGCTACACAGTTAGCTCCAGGTATATGGCTAGTGAAGTTTGACAAGTGGGAGTTATGTGGTATGTATCAGTTTTGTTGTTTATGCTCTTCCCACCCCTTTGTCTCTCTGAAAACAAGCAATTGTTTATTCTTGTTTTTTTATCCATCTTCTGGAAATTTGTGGTAGTACATCTGCACTGTTGGAAAATTTTGCATTGCATATTTTGGCCTTTTAACTTACTGCTAACTTGCCAACTTTGCAGGTGAAGAGCGGAAGGCTTGTGCCTCCACCTCAATAATGAGCAGTAGGGTATGTTTTAATGCATCAACTATTATATTCTTCATGTGATGTCTTTCATCCATTTTCTTAGAAGAATGAAATTTGAGTTTCAGGATTCGGATTGGTTCAATTTGGTGCACGTGCACCAGACCTGGTTGGAAGACTCAGCCAAAGGTGAATGGTTTCTTTAGATTGTTCCTATATGGCTTATCTAAGCTCCCTCCTGGTTGTGATACCTTCTGCAATAAATGTAATTTGATCAATCCAAGGACAAACTAATTTTTACTTATATTTCTAAAGACCTTTCATCATGTGAAGATGTCTTATTTCACATGTATTTGAAATTAGCTGTATATTTTTCTGGTGCTTGCATAACTCTGATGAGAGTCAAATTTTAACATCCCGGATTGACTATAGATAATTTCATCCTTTCTACGGAATGGGATTCATCATTTGCATCAAATTTTAACGTCCCGGATTGTAAAATTTTAAATTCTAACCATTGTTAAACATTTTTGTGATTATTGTAATGAGAAACTTTCGTTCATCTATACTCATTGGTATTAGTTTGTAATTATTAAAGTACATATTACATACTTTATAATGTATTTTTTAATATCAAATAAACTTTTCTGATTTTATAAGTTGAGTTTACAAAACTGTTACAAATTTATATAAGCTATTAAGTTTTGATAATTTTAATTACACAACTTTTTTTTAACTTTTGATGGATATGACACCTAAAATATGAATATCACAAAAATAAAATTATCCAATTTGGAAGGGATTGAACACTTCTATAATGTTAGTGTGTTATGCAAATTATTCAAATGCAATTACTATATATTTAAAAACCATAAAATGGACGATGTCAACTAAGTTTGAAAAGGTAATAAAGCAAAAACTATCAAAATAACAGAAAATAATCTATTTGGAATAAGAGCACTAAATGAAATAGAAGAGAAAACACACTCATGAAATTGAATAAAACGAAAAAAAAGTAAAGGAGAGGATGCATCAATGGTGCAAACAAAATGAGAAAGTGATGATGTTAATGCAATGGATAGGAACAAAAGAGCAAGACGACACAAGCAAGGGAGTAGAGAAAAAAAAGAGTGAAATTATTTTAGAACTTTTGTCATTATAGGATATATACAATGAGAATTCTGAAGTAATCTTTATTGTAATGTTGGACTTAACAACAAAAATATCATTGAAGAGTGTTGAGAACTTTTTTACTAAGATAGACAGAGATATTAACCATCTTTTGAAGTATGAGTTGTATGTATACAAAATTTGATACCATTTTCAATATAAAACTTTAAAATGTTATGTTTATGGATCTTGTTTTTTCTTGCATACCAATTAATTATCTCATTTCTATAAAACTTTTCATTCATTTTTATATTTAATGAAGAGTTTTCAATGCCACTTATAATTGTTGTGATATAGTATGGTTAAATAATAAATTTTCACTATTGAGGATAATAAATAAAAGTAGAAGAATTATATAAGAAAGGAAAAGAATTGTGAGCTTCAAAGTCTAATTCTAAAAATATGAGGAAGAAAATCCCTTAGGTATATTTATTATATAAAGTAGGCTTAATACCTCTTTTTGTCCCTCTTTATAAGGGAAATGTTCAATTTCGTCCTACCTTTTTTAAAAATTTCAATGTGGTCCCAAGTTATGAAAAAAGTGTCCAATTAAATCATTTTTGGTCACGGCGTTAAATATTTAACGATCCAGCTGACAGCGTGGACTGATGTGTGCAATGTGGCTGTTAACCTTCATAACGTGGTAGTGACAATATTTTTCATTAACTGAGAACGTGGCAGTGGGTAGTGATTTTCATTAAATAAAGTGTTAGGGTTTGGTTTCCTCCGAATTAGTCTTTGAGGATTGGGAAGTGTTTGGGGAGACATAGGAATGGGTTCCCAAGGGTGTTCTTCGTTTTCGAAAAGTTGGGCCAAAGGATCTTCTCGTTCGTCCCATGGTGGTGCTTGTAGGGGAGGTGGGTTAATCCCTACTTGTTACTGTGGTGATATTGCAGTAATCAAAGTGGCCAGAACTACGAAGAATGCTGGGAGAAATTTTTGCGGTTGTCCTCATTACAAGGTTTGAAGTATACCCTTCTCAGTTAATGTTTTCTTGAATTGATTTGATGCATTTGTTCATAGATTCCCTAACATGGTGATCAACAATGTGGATCTTCAATTGGGAGCTGCTGTAACTTTTTCAAGTGGTGTTGTGAAGACAACGTGGATGAAAAAGATTGCACAATTATGAAGAGAATAAGTGAGCTGGAAAATGCAGTGAAGGATTTGCAGAAAATGTAGAAAAGGATGAAGTTGTTAGTTGTAGCTTTGTGTGTGTATTGTGGTTGACCTTGTAATTTTCAAGTTGTGTTTAGGTTGATTTAGTTAGATCGTGAATTTGGGTGTTTGTTATAAGTTGGCTTAATACCTGCTATGTATTTGGATGCTTGAAAAAAGTACGTTGACAATGCGAATGTGTTTTGGTTGATGTAACATTATTTATGCAATGCAATGTACAAAATGTTGGAATCAGTCCCCCGTTTGGTTTAAAAATTCAATAGATGAAGTTAAATTCAGTGGAGATTATTCGAATTAGTCCCCCATTTGGTTTTAAAATATTGAAATAGGTCAACCCAATAATGCATATGAATGAGGACTAATGGCACATATTACAAATCTAAGTACAAGCTTTGACCAAAACATGATGAAACCACTTTGATTCATTAAATAAAGGCAGTATAGGTTTGTCACTAAAGTACATGATAGTGAATACATATAACCTCCAATTCATCTAAAAATACAATACATGTCTGTGACCAAAATAAAGATAGTACAATACATAATAAACCAATTCATCTATTTATCTATGTTTTCTTCTGATTATGAATTTTGTTGGACGAGATGATTGGGAACTTGGAGGTGGCTGGGTTGGTTGTGTTGTTTCTGGTGACTGGGTTGTTTGTGTTGGCTAGGTTGCTTTTGGTGGCTAGGTTGCTTCTGGTGGCTGGGTTGCTTCTGCTGGTTGGGGCCATAAAGGGCAATTATTCCTGTTGTGCTTTGTCTGACGGCAAATGCTACAGTTTTTCCTATGCCCTCCAACACGCATTTGAGTGTCGTCCTTAGTTAACTCCCATGCCTCCAACTTCTATTTTTCTTTGGCCTCCTAGGCAACTTCCTTATCAGTGGTGGTAGTACATCATTGAAATTTGTGGATTGCCATAGTTGGGGACCATTGAGTGGAAAAATTATGGACGCATACACCTCTTCATATGTGGATCTTCTGAAGCAAGTGGGTATAAAATTGTCTTGATGAACATTACAATAGTTCATTGCTGCAATTGCATGACAACATGGGATGCCACTGATCATCCACTTTCTGCAGCTACACTCTTTAGTGTCCAGATCCACTGTGAATTTGTTCCCAACAGATGAAGTGTGCCTAACCTCAAAAATCTTTCGTGCAGCCCAGCTGAAAGAAATAAAGCACATCCATGCACGTAAATAACAAAATGTATATAAATTGTGGTGATAACATTACCTTGGCAGCCAAAATCTTGACAAATTACATTCTTTCTGAAGCCTCTTCTTTATCTTTGGGCATATTGTGAAGTCCATAGATGCCACCTTGCTTCTGTTGGTGGCCCACCTTTTCATGAGATACACTCTGATATCTTCCATCATTGTGATAATTGGTTTTCCTCTTGCATGAATGAGGACACTATTGAAAGCTTCAGTGATGTTGTTATCAAGGGTATCACACATTGGTTGAGCTGTGAAGCGAGACCTTGACCAAAACATGTTGCACAAAAGAATTCTCAAATGGGTTACAATGCATTTGTGACACTAAAGTGTATATAATGGCTAATGGGTTACCTTGGGGGAATGACTATGAGGTATTTATATGCTTCAACATTGACTTCTTTAATTTTTAGCATTTCTCTCTCCCAAGCCTGGGGATATGTGGTGGTTGCAACACTCCACATCAGATTTTTTAATACCTGCCCACCAAACCTTTTCCTAAAGTTTGCATAGAGGTGCCTTAAATAGTATCTTTGTTCTGCCCGAGGCAAAAGCTCCTGGATAGCTAAGACTAACCCCTGCACAATTAAATGTAGTAATAAAACCATATCCTATACAAAAGCATTAACTAAAAATGAAAATAAGCTACACATTATACCTTCTGCACATATAGAAAAACCTCAAACACTTCAAATTATCAAATGTAAACTCTAACCTGCTTTAATTTGCAGAATTGGATTTGCTCTGCAGATTTCACCTTCAAGATCACCCAATTTGGATTTGCAGGTCCTCTAAAATGCTTATCCCCAAATCGCAATTTCGAATACGCAAACCCTAACTAATAATTTTAATCACTGCCACTGCCACGTTCTCAGTTAATGAAAAACATTGTCACTGTCACGTTATGAAGGTTAACAGCCACATTGCACACATCAGTCCACGCTGTCAGCTGGATCGTTAAATATTTAATGTCGTGACAAAAAATGATTTAATTGGACACTTTTTCACAACTTGGGACCACATTGAACTTTTTAAAAAAGGTAGGACGAAATTGAACATTTCCCTTATAAAGAGAGACAAAAAAAGGTATTAAGCCTATAAAGTATATGAATGATAAAGCTTTCACTATAGATGGATTAAAACAGCTCTCAATAATGAGTTATCTCATGCAAAAATCACATAAAAAAATGTTGGATGCAACAAAATAAGACCCTCTTTAACAAAATAAATGGAATGAACAAAAATAGATTTTTGTTTCTTTCTTAACTCCTCTAAATGTTTTTAACACGCTATTTATTTTCCAAAAGATCTATTTTAAGATCAATGAAAGATTCTCAAAAGAATTATAAAGGATAAGAGTTAAGAAAATAAATACATATAATTAAAGACTAATTGTATGTAGACAGTTGGGAAAATGTCATAAAAGAGGAAGGGTTGTTAAAAATAAAAGGAAGAGGGCCCAACCGGGTTCGAACCGGTGACCTCTTAATCTGCAGTCAAATGCTCTACCACTGAGCTATGGACCCTGTTTGATGACAAGATGTTTATAATGCTATTAAACTAGTTATCTGTGGTTTGTCACCTTTCCACCCTCGACAGATGCGCATTAGAATTTTTTAAGTCTATGCTTTTTTATCAAATTTAGTTTTGATATATCAATTTCAGAATCAATGAATTAGTTCTTTATAATTGTGTGAACTATATTTGGTGATAAAATTTATTGTGATAATATTGGAAAAAAAATAACTTAAAATGTTTTTATTTAAAGACTTACTCTTCTGTTTGGAACGAAAACTAAAAAGCAGTTTTGTCCAAAAATAAGAAATAAAATCAAAAATTTCTCTAAATTTAATTATCCGTATTTTTTTTTCTAAACAGTACATAACCTTGGTTTTTCATACAGTTCCCTAAATGTATTAGTTTATTTTTCATCGTGTAGTTTACGGAGTGAATTTATCTATATCATCAACTTTAATTGTGAAAAAAGAGAGTACGTTTTGTATGTGGTTATTTGCATATAATATTGATTTATAATAAATGAAGAAATAAAAATAATTAAAAATTTCTTAGATAATATAAAGGTTTAATACATCATTTATTCTTTGGTTCAAAGTGATTCTACTTTTTAGAAAAGTTCAGTAAGACCTCATATTTTGTTAAAAAATGTTCAATCTCGTCCTTTTCGCTCACGCTGTTAAAAACATAATGGTGCAAATGTCATCCTGGTTACCTGAGTGAGTTATGCAATTTGATGAATACGTAGTTGAAAGAATTAAATGCATGGAGAAACATATACGGATGTTTGAAGAATTAGATGCAGAGAAAGAGAAATGTAAATGACTTTTAATGGTTAAAGAAAGAGATATTGATGTATTAGAGAGAGAATATTTCTCTGGACACTACCTATCAATGCACTAGTTTTATACACTCACATCGAGATTCCATCCTATTTTAACAACAAAACCGTGACCATTAGATAACCTCTACATCTCTCATCAATCTTTATATCTTCAAAGAAAACTCCTTTAGCTTCCCTAGACCTATTTTATAGACCCAAAATTTAAAATTTGCACAACAAAAACCTTAGCCTATAACCCTTCACCTTTCTTATAATCCAACAATCATCATCATGCATCTGTTTCACAATATTGTGAGCAACCACTTGTATATTAGCATCATGCATCATCTAAACATCAATCAATATAATCACCATCATGAAGCAACACTCATCACAAACATCATCATCATCAAACCATTGCATCAAAGATAAAGTTTAAGCCAAGTACATCACATCCTATACTAATAACAGAAGCAAAATTACAAAGACAAAAGGAATAAGGTTAGAAAGCTGGGTTGCCTCCCAGTAAGCGTTTGTTTAACGTCACGAGCCTGACTCAATAACTCTTCCAATACTCATCAATAAGTTTCTGGTAGCATAATATCCTTTAGTAGATACTAAATCACCTAGCATCCATCAGTAGATGTTGTGCCACAGTAGGCTCATAACCAAAACAAAATAAGAAAACAAAATTTTAAAATTACATCACCAAATAACAAAAATTTAAGTTTTCAAATCACTGGGCTGTCTCCTAGCAAGCGCTTCTTTAATGTCACTAGCTTGACCCAATAAAGCTCAAGTAACTTCTTTCATGTTAGAGTTCTTCTTTTTCCTCTCACACCAACTCATCAACATCTTCTTGGTCACCTTTTTAACTCTCCTTTGAGTACGGAGCTTCAATCTCTATGACTCGATTATCTTTAAGCTCTTTAATAACTTGATAACAGTTGAAAAACTGTTATTTTCATGCTTAAAATTGATACTAAAAGCAACCTTTAACACTTAGAAACTAGCTTGAAATCATGCTTTTGTTTATATTTTTGGAAATAAGAGAGCTGGACAGGTTTATGCTTGATTTCAGTGTTTTGTGCAAGTTTTAAGGTGAATTTGATGAAAGAAGTGAAGAAGGATAGAGATGGAATAAAAAAAGAACTCAAAAAATACTAAAGAGAAGCCGCTGAGCGGCACTCATGAACTCCCGTTGGCTCCATTGAGGGGTGAAAGTGCAGCTGAAGGGAAGTATCGAACACACGCACTTACTGCTGAGCGGTGGTATTTTGGGCTTAGGCCCACTTTTCTGTAATATTTTGAATAGTATATAAGCTTTAGGACTTCCTAGAGTTTGTATCTTTGGCAGAGTACGAAGCAAACACTCACCTTTTCACCCCTTGGGGGTAGAATTGGAGATGGTGACGACTCTCCTCTTCTCTTTCTAGGGTTTTTCTATCTCTTTCACTCTTTCATTATTGTTCATCGAGTTTCACCATGAATATGGTGAACTAAACTTTTCTTGTTGTTGGGGAATCAATGTAATCTTTTGAAGCTCTCATATATGCAATTTGTGTTTAAACATCTTATTTGAGATACATGCTTTCTTTCATTAATAGTTAGGGTTTTTCCTCTTTGCTCAAAGCATGCATTGTTTATCTCATTCGATGCATGATTATTGATTTTGTCGATATGGACACATACGGGGAAATCTAGATCCGGGGAAATTCTCCCAATAGCATATTGCCTATACATAGGGCTATGAGGTTTGGTTGCCTTTAAGCTTCTGTGCTTCAAAATTAATTATTAGGGATGCTAGGAATTGTATGAACTCGTAATTAAGGATAGGCTTTCTTCGCAAGGTGATTTAGAGAGTGGCATTAACATTGATGAAAAGAATGATGAATTCCTAAAATATATGAGAGTGGATAAGATGAAATTGATTACCCCAACAACATACTCATCCATATAATTCATTCAGTGTTTGTGTTCTTCTTTCCCATTGATCATCACATGCATACATGTTTACTTTTTGTCTTCTGGATTTGAAACTTACAACAATTTACACAAGTCTTAAATAATCAAGAAATCGTATAACTAACTAGGCCGTGAGTCCTTTGGAAGAACGATACTTGGTCTTACCGAGTTTATTACTTGATACGATTCGATCACACTTGCCGAGGGTTAAACAAGTTTTTGGCGCCATTTTTCGGTGTTCATAAATTTGTCATCACAACTCACACTTTGCCCTTGAATCTCACTGGTGCGCCAAGTTTGAGTTGTTCATCCACCAAGTCATGATGAACCATCTTTCTTTCGCCATCTTTTTCTTCTCCTTCCTTAACCTGTGACAAGAAACAATTTTTACCTTTGATAACTGGCTTGACAACTTTAAGGCTAGTCATTGTTGCATCTTCATCTGCAACTTTATGACTGGTCTTCCTCACTTGATTCTGCTGCTCAACATTGAAGACATTAAAGATCACCTCTTCTTCTTGGTCTTTAAGTGTTATCGTCCCATCATCCACATTGATTATTACCTTGGCCGTTTTCATGAATTGTCATCCAAGAATAATAGGGATCTTTAAAACTTCCTCCATCTCCATCACTACGAAATCAACCAAGAATCCAAGTTTGTCTATGCGAACCACAACATCTTCTACCACACCATAGGGCTTCTTAGTAGATCCATCCACCAGTTCCAAAGTAACCTTTGTAGGCTTCACATCAAGACCACCAGTCCTCTCAAGCACAGATAAGGGCATCAAATAAATGCTTGACCCTAAATCAATTAGAGCTTTCCCTATATTAATATTCCCAATGATGCAAGGAATAGTAAAATTTCCTGGATCTTTAACTTTTGGAGGAAGTGCCTTCTGCAAAATAACACTGCAATTGCCCTATACATTAATGGTTTCCTCATCTAGATATCTCTTCTTTTGAGGAATCTCTTCAAAAATTGTGCATACACAGGAACCTGTTGCAATGCCTCAGTCAAAGGAATTTTAATCTCTAATTTCTTCAAGATTTCTTTAAAACACCCTAATTGCTTTCTTTTTTCTCTTCTTCTACACTCCTTAGGGTAAGGAAGAATCTTTTCAATTTTTTTCTCAATTTTTTTCTCTCCCCTCTTCTTTTCTTTTTCTTTTCTCTCAACCTCACCTATTCTCTCTTCTTTTTCTCCTTCTAACTCAACTCTTTCTTTTCTCTCATCACTTATGCTCACAATAGCTTTACACTCTTCCTTAGGGTTAACCTTAGTATTAGCCTCAAATTTCTTCTCAACTTTATCCTCCAACTTCTTGGCCAGTTGGCCCACCTGCATCTCGAAATTCCTTATAGCAACTTCAGTGCTCTTATGGTTGGAGATAATCACCTGCATAAATGATAACAGTTGAAAAACTGTTATTTTCATGCTTAAAATTGATACTAAAAGCAATCTTTATACTTAGAAACTAGCTTGAAATCATGTTTTTATTCATATTTTCATAAATAAGAGAGTTGGACAGGTTTATGCTTGATTTCGGTGTTGTTGAGCAGGTTTTAAGGTGAATTTAGTGAAAGAAGTGAAGAAGGAGAGAGATGGAATCAGAAAAGATATCAAAAAGTGCAAAAGGAGAAGCCGAAGTTACCGCTCAGCGGCAGTTTACCGTTGAGCGGCACTCAGGAGCTTAACGACAACCAATATAATATTGGGAGTAATTCCCCGGATCTAGACTTCCCCGTACGTTCCCGTATCGACAAAATCAATAATCATGCATTGAATGAGTTAAACAAAGCAAGCCTTGAGCAAAGAGGAAAAACCCTAACTAATGATGAAAGAAAGCATAAGTCTTAGATTAAGATGCAAGCACAAATTCCATATATGAGAGCTACAAAAGATTACATTGATTCCCCAACAAACATACAAGGTTTAGTTCACCATATTCATGGTGAACCTAGATGAACAATAATGAAAGGATGAAGGATAAAACCCTAGAAAGGTGAAGAGGTAGCCTGAGCATCCAAGATCCTCCTTCAAAGGGGTGGAAGAGAGAGTGTTTGCTTCGTTTCTGCCAAAGATACAAACCCTAGGACGTCCTAAAGCTTATATACTATTCTAAAATTACAGAAAAAATAGGCCCAAGCCCATAAGTGTGCCGCTCAGCGGTAAAGTACCGCTCAGCGGTGAGTGCGTGAGTAGTTTCTTCCCCTCAGCGGCCATTTTGCCCCTCAGCGGTTCCAACGTGAACTCCTGAGTGCCGCTCAGCGGTAAACTGCCGCTGAGCGACAGTTACGGCTTCTCCTTTTGCACTTTTTGATATCTTTTCTGATTCCATCTCTCTCTTTCTTCACTTCTTTCACTAAATTCACCTTAAAACCTGCACAAAAACACTGGAATCAAGCATAAACCTGTCCAGCTCTCTTATTTATGAAAATATGAAAAAGCATGATTTCAAGCTAGTTTCTAAGTAAAGGTTGCTTTTAGTGTCAATTTTAAGCATGAAAATAACAGTTTTTCAACTGTTATCACAACCCCAAACTTAAACTTTGCTTGTCCTCAAGCAAACAAGATGTAACTCAATCTTCAACCAATTCATATGATGGTTCACTCATTCAAAAATCCTTTTTTCAAGATAAGTAAAAACTTCATCAAACTTATGACCAAGAGTTCAATCAAGATGTGCACATGCTTTAGTGTTCACAAAGTCATTTAATTCCAACAAATGCTATTTTTCATGAATGATCAATCAATTAAGCATGGATGTTCATGTGCTCATGGAATATTTCCTCACTAGGTAAAGTTTTCACTCACACACAAGTGTATAAGAGGTAATCACTCATTCACTCTACTATCACAATGTCACATGAATCAACTTTGCCTTTCATTTTACCACAATCAAAAACATTCACAAGCATGCATCATCACAAGGACTTTTCAATGGCTTATAATGTGGCTGGGCTAACAAGAAAATTGGTTTTTCTGGATCACAAAATCCTTGAGTTAAGAGAATCATAACAACACAATATTCTTATTCATTCCCAACTTGCCTTTGCATTTGCATTGAGCTTTGCTTCTTTTTCTTTTCTTTTTTTCTTTTCTTTGCATATTCTTACTTTTTAGCTCTTAGCTCAATGCTTTTCCTTTTCATGTTTTCCCAACAACCCCAAACTTGAACATTTAACAATACCACACAAGATCTTCTACTTAACTCAAGGTAAAGATTTTCAATCAAGGGTTTTCAGTGTATGTTCAAGGCTAAGGGTTCAAAGGATAGAACACAAAGTGTTCTCTTTTAGTGGGCTAACTTTATGAATTTGGCCAATAAAAAGGTTCCAACAAACGGCCTTGATCATATGATGCAAAACAAGCAATTGATTCAATCATAGAAAACCTGGGCAAATCATTCATGCTTTCAAAGTAATAGCATTTCAACAATAACAACTCTGGAGCTCAAAACCTCACATATAAGCTCATTCACATTTGACATACACATCCTGCTTAATTTCACAATCACAATCAATATCATGCATTTGTTCACAAAGCTTGTGAATCACCTGTATAAGCATTTTAATGTGCACATCATCTCAACATCAATCAATCATAAGCATCATCAGCATTACTTATCAACAATCACAGTTAATAGCAAACCATCACAAACCAGGTTTCAATAGAGTACATCAAACCCTAATCTAAAACAAAAATACTTACAATACTGGGTTGCCTCCCAGTAAGCGCTTGTTTAACGTCACGAGCCTGACCCAAACTTTCAAGGATCAACCAACAACATCATTGTGGAAAATTGTTGCACCTCTCCCCCTAGATAGGGTTTGAGACGTTGACCATTCACCACCCAACTTCTTGTGGATCAGCAGCAGCTGGATTAAATATTTCAATTGCTCCATGCGGATGCACTTCTTTTATCACAATGGTCCTGACCATTTTGACTTCAGCTTCCCAGGAAATATCTTCAATCTTGAATTGAACAATAGTACCTGTTGTCCTGGATTGAAAACTCTATTCACCAACTTCCTGTCATGATAAAATTTAATTTGTCTTTGTAAGCCTTGGATGAATCATATGCATGTAATCGCATTTCTTCAAGCTCCAAAATCTGCCGTCTGCGTGTGCATTGAGTTTCATAAGGATCAAAATTCAAGAATTTCAAAGCCCATAATGCTCTATGCTCCAATTCTACTGGCAAATGGCATGCTTTCCCATAGACTAATTGAAATGGTGATAATCCCATAGACGTCTTCATTGCTGTCCTATAAGCCCAAAGAGCATCATCCAATTTGAGAGACCAATCCTTTCTTGATGAAGTCACTGTTTTTTCCAGGATCCTTTTTATCTCCCTGTTAGACACCTCAGCTTGTCCATTGGTTTGTGGATGATAAGGTGCAGCTACCTTATGTTTTACTCCATAGTGTTTGAGTACTTTCTCTAGCTGATAATTGCAAAAATGAGATCCTCCATCACTGATCAACACTCTTGGAGTGCCAAAACGTGAGAATATCTGCCTCTTCAGGAATTTAATTACCGTGCTAGCATCATTTTTAGGACAAGCTAATGCTTCCACCCATTTACTCACATAATCCACTGCTACCAGAATATATTCATTGTTGAAAGATGGAGGGAAGGGTCCAACAAAGTCAATACCCCAACAATCAAAAACCTCAACCTCTAAAATACCTTGTAAAGGCATCTCATGACGTTTAGTGATTGTCCCTGCTCTTTGACATTTATCACAATTTCTAGCATGATTATGAGCATCTTTAAACAAAGTTGGCCAATAAAATCCTGATTGAAGGACTTTTGCTGCTGTTCTTTCTCCATTAAAATGTCCTCCATAAGGTGAATCATGACAATGCCAGAGAATTCCTTCTGCTTCTTCATTTGTAACACATCTCCTCAGAAGATTATCTGCTCCAATTTTGAACAAATAAGGATCATCCCAAACAAACTGCTTGGCATCATGCAAAAATTTCTTTCTTTGTTGCCAAGTTAAGTCTTCCGGCATGACCCTTGCAGCTTTGAAATTAGCCATATCAGCAAACCAGGGTCTCTGCTGAATATACATGAGTGATTCATCTGAAAAAGATTCCCAGATTTCAGACTCCTTGCTAGTGACCTCATTGTTGACTAACCGTGACAAATGATCAGCAATTAAGTTCTCACTTCCTTTCTTATCACGGATCTACATCAAATTCTTGCAATAGAACCCATCTAATCAGACGTGGCTTAGAATCTGGTTTTGTCAACAAATATTTGATAGCTGCATGATCTGTATAGACAGTCACCTTGGACCCAATAAGATAAGGTCTAAATTTCTCTAGAGCATACACAATAGCAAGAAATTCTTTCTCTGTGGTAGCATAATTCAATTGAGCATCATTCAGAACCTTGCTAGCATAATAAATTGGATGAAACTTTTGTTCTTTCCGCTGGCCAAGGACAACTCCTATTGCATAATCACTTGCATCACACATTAATTCAAATTTTGATTCCAATCTGGCGCTACAATTACTGGAGCTGACACTAACTTCTTCTTCAATGTGTCAAAAGCTTTCAACAGTCTTCATTCATCACAAAAGGAGCATCCTTCATCAAAAGATTACTCAATGGTTTAGCAATTTTTGAGAAATCTTTGATGAATCTTCTATAAAACCCAGCATGACCAAGAAAACTTCTAATCCCCTTTACATTTGTTGGTGGAGGTAGTTTCTCAATGACTTCTACTTTAGCTTTGTCTACCTCAATTCCTTTAGCAGAGATTTTATGCCCCAATACAATTCCTTCAGTTACCATGAAATGACATTTCTCCCAATTAAAACAAGATTTGTCTGAACACATCTTTTGAGGACAGTGTTCAAATTAGCCAAACATCTTTGGAAAGAATTTCCAAAAACTGAGAAATCATCCATGAATACTTCAATGCATTTTTCTAAGAGATCTGCAAAAATTGCCTGCATACACCTCTGAAACGTAGCTGGAGCATTACATAATCCAAAAGGCATCTTTCTATATGCAAAGATACCAAAAGGACAAGTAAAAGCCGTCTTCTCCTGGTCTTTTGGATCTACCACAATTTGATTGTATCCAGAATATCCATCTAGAAAACAATAGAAAGCCTGCCCTGATAACCTTTCTAACATCTGATCCATGAAAGGAAGAGGAAAATGATCTTTCCTAGTAGCTTTATTCAGCTTCCTGTAATCAATGCACATACGCCACCAGTAACTGTCCGAGTAGGAATAAGTTCATTCTTATCATTATAAATTACTGTCATCCCACCTTTCTTTGGAACCACCTGTACTGGACTCACCCATTCACTGTCAGAGATTGGATAGATGATACCAGCTTCTAGCAGTTTCAACACTTCTTTTCTGACCACCTCCTTCATAACAGGATTTAACCTTCTCTGTGGTTGAGCACTTGGTTTATAATCTTCTTCCATAAAAATCTTGTGCATGCAATAAGTTGGGCTAATACCTTTGAGATCTGATATTGACCACCCAATTGCTTCTTTGTTGGCTTTCAGAATTTCTATCAACTGCTCTTCTTCTTGTAGAGATAAAGAGTTATTGATGATGACTGGCTTTGTTCCATCTTCTTCTAGAAAAACATATTTCAGATGTGATGGCAATCTTTTTAATTCTGGTGTCTGTGCTTTGACTGCTTCTTCCTTATCAATTATTTCGAATATTGGATCTTCCTCGGACTCTTTTTCAATGTTTCCAAGTCCATCAGACATTCATCAATCAATTTCTCTTCTTCTTCATCTAAATCTTCACATGCATCAATGAGAGTTTTTTCCAATGGAGAAATATTTCGCACCATCCTTTCTTGCACCATACAAACTTCATCAAGTTCATCAAATTGAAAACATGCTTTGTCATCATTTGGATATGTCATGGCCTTGGATACGTCAAAAGTGACTTCTTCATCATCAACTCTCAATTTAAGCTTACCATTCTCTACATCAATCAAAACTCTAGCAGTCTTCATAAAAGGTCTCCCAAGAATAAGAGGAACATCACTATTCCTTCCATCTCCATCACAATAAAATCCACTGGGAATACAAATTTGTCAACCTTCACTAGAACATCTTCAACCACTCCATATGGATATTTAAGAGACCTGTCCGCCAATTGAAGAGCCATTCTGGTTGGTTTAATTTCCACCCCTGAATTGTTCTGCACATGGATAGCGGCATTAGATTAATGCTAGCTCCCAAATCAATCAATGCTCTTCCAACTTTCACATCTCCTATGGTGCATGGAATAGTGAAGCTTCCTGGATCTTTAAGTTTAGGAGGTAGTTTCTGTATGATTGCACTGCAGTTACCCTGTACATTGATAGTTTCCTTTCAATGTACTTGTGTTTCTTTGTGAGGAGTTCCTTCAAAAACTTTGCATATGCTGGCATCTGTTGCAATGCTTCAGAGAATGGTATAGTGATCTCCAACTTCTTAAACAACTCCATGAATCTTTCCAACTGCTTTTCTTTCTCCTTCCTTGAATAACTCTTTGGATAAGGAAGTGGCTTTTCATACTCTTTTTCTTTTGTCTCTCCTCTCTCTCTTCTCTCTCTTTTTTTCTCTCCTCTCCTCTTCTTCTTTTTCTTTTTCTCTCTCTCAACTCTTTCTTTCCACTCACATGTTTCTTTTTCACTCTCACTCTCATTTTCTTTCTCCTCTCTTTCTTTTTTCTCTCCTCTAACACTCTACCACTTCTAGTCACAACATTTTACACTCCTTTCTGAGATTATCATGTTTCATCTTGTCAACTATTCTCTCAACATAAACCTCCATATTTTTAAATGCAGCATCCACATTCTGACAATAAGACGCATTCGTCTTCAAGAATCTTTGGAAAGTCTCTTCAAGTTTTGTTGTTTTCTCAATGGAGTAGATTGCATTTGCCATTTTTGTTGTTGCACTTGAACCATTGAGACCTGTTGTATTTCCTGTGGTATTTGAGAAAGCTTCATAATTACTTCTTCAAGCTGTTGAGAGATAATTCTATTTTGAATAAGCAAAGCATCATTTGATTGTAACAACTCCTTCTGACTAAGATATCCTTTTCAATGTTGAGTTCGTTGTCACTAGTAGCCATATTTTCAATAATTTCAGTTGCTTCCTCTGGAGTTTTCCATTTAATGTTTCCTCCTGCTGAGGCATGAAGCATCATCTTAGTTTGTGAACCAAGACCTCCAAGGAAAGTTAGGACTACTTCTTCTTCTTTGAAACCATGCATGGGAGTTTTTTGTAACAGCTTTTATACTGTCCCATGCATGCCCCAGTGATTCTTCCATGCCCTGCTTAAATGAAGAAATCTCTTGCTTGCCTTTTGTACCTTAGATTGTGGGAAGTACTTGTTTAAAAATTTTGTGACCACTGCTTCCCACTCTGTGAAACTTTCTTCAGGGAAAGAATTCAACCAATGCTTAGCATTGCCTCCCAATGAGAAAGGAAACAAGCTAAGTTTGATAGCTTCGTTTGGCACCCCATTAATCTTTACTGTGTTGCAAATCTCATTGAAGGTAGTGAGGTGCTCATATGGGCTTTCATGAGATAACCCATTAAATTGGTTGCTTTTCACCAGTTGAATCAGTGTTGGTTTGACCTCCATATTAGCTGCATTGACTCTAGGTCTAGCTATACTGTTAAAGTGCTGAGGTCCAGCTATATTGGTGTAGTCAGCAAGAGTTCTTCTAACATTGTTGTTCTCCATATTTTCTGTGCTATGAACAGAACCTTGTGGTGATGATTGTAAGAGAGTTTCTGGAGAAGGGAAAAGTTCTCTAGATGTTCGGATTCTTCTCCTCCGTCTACTCTCGTCTAGACCTTCAAGAAGAGGTTCTGTTGTTTTCTTGCTCTTTGTTCTAATTGCTTCCTACATACACAAGAAAACAAAACCCTAAAAAATATTTGTTAGCACAAAAAGATATAGGAGAAGATAAAAGATTCAGAAGATAAAATAAAATAAAATAAAATAAAATAAAATAAAATAAAATAAAATAAAATCAAATCAAATCAAATAAAATCAAATCAAATAAGATAAAATAAAATAAAATAAAAACCGAAAAAATAAAAACAAAAAATAAAAACAGAAATTCAAAATTAAAGTCAAAGATAATCAATAATCACACAAATTAACCAGTTAAACCACGAGTCCCCGGCAACGGCGCCAAAAACTTGATGGACAAATTTATGATCACCAAAATATGATGTCACAAACTTGTTGAACAATCGGCAAGTATGACCGAATCGTTTCAAGTAATAAACTCGGTAAGACCAAGTATCGTTCTCCCAAAGGACTCACGGCCTAGTTTAGTTATGTGATTCTTTGATTAGCTAAGACTTAAGGACGAAATAATTGGATTGTATTATGCAAAAGACGAAAATAAACATGTATGCATGAGGTTTTGATCAATGGCAAAAGCAAAAGATAAGCACTTTCAATGAAATATATATATATATATGAATATGTTGTGGGGGTCAATTTCATCTTATCCACTCTCATATATTTTAGGAATTCAACATTCAAGTCATCATTGTTAATGCCACTCTCTAAATTACCTTGTCAAGAAGGCCTATCCCCAATTACGAGTTCATACAATTCCTAGCATTCCTAGTAATTAGTTCTTTTAGCACAGGAGCTTAACGACAACCAATATAATATTGGGAGTAATTCCCCGGATCTAGACTTTCCCGTACGTTCCCGTATCGACAAAATCAATAATCATGCATTGAATGAGTTAAACAAAGCAAGCCTTGAGCAAAGAGGAAAACCCTAACTAATGATGAAAGAAAGCATAAGTCTTAGATTAAGATGCAAGCACAAATTCCATATATGAGAGCTTCAAAAGATTACATTGATTCCCCAACAAACATACAAGGTTTAGTTCACCATATTCATGGTGAACCTAGATGAACAATAATGAAAGAATGAAGGATAAAACCCTAGAAAGGTGAAGAGGTAGCCTGAGCATCCAAGATCCTCCTTCAAAGGGGTGGAAGAGAGAGTGTTTGCTTCGTTTCTGCCAAAGATACAAACCCTAGGACTTCCTAAAGCTTATATACTATTCTAAAATTACAGAAAATCTAGGCCCAAGCCCATAAGTGTGCCGCTCAGCGGTAAAGTACCGCTCAGCGGTGAGTGCGTGAGTAGTTTCTTCCCCTCAGCGGCCATTTTGCCCCTCAGCGGTTCCAACGTGAACTCCTGAGTGCCGCTCAGCGGTAAACTGCCGCTGAGCGGTAACTTCGGCTTCTCCTTTTGCACTTTTTGATATCTTTTCTGATTCCATCTCTCTCCTTCTTCACTTCTTTCACTAAATTCACCTTAAAACCTGCTCAACAACACTGAAATCAAGCATAAACTTGTCCAGCTCTCTTATTTATGAAAATATGAATAAAAACATGATTTCAAGCTAGTTTCTAAGTATAAAGGTTGCTTTTAGTATCAATTTTAAGCATGAAAATAACAGTTTTTCAACTGTTATCAATAAACTGTTGAAAGGTTTCTTCAAGCTTTAAAGTTCTGTCAGATAACGCAGATATATGTTGCCATTGTGATTATTGTTGCTATTGGTCTATTGAATTGTCCTACTTGCCCAGATTGCCCAAATTGACTTTGACCCATACTTGGGTGAGGTTTCCACCCTTGATTGAAATTACCTTGGGAGAATTGATTGCCCATATATTTGACGTCTTCTTGGGCCTCCACTGGAAAAGCACAATGACCATTGATATGATCACCACCACATAATTCACACAATTTCTGTTGAACCTGTGAAACATTTTGTAGCTCCTTTGGCAATTGAGAGAGTTTCTTCGTCAAATTCTCCAATTTTTGAGTGATAACCTTATTCTATGCAAGTATAGCATCATGAGATTGTAACTATAGGACTCCCTTCTACTGAGGTGGAGCTCCTCTTCCATTATGCATCTCATTGTTATTAGTAGTCATGTTGTCAATCAATTCATAGGCTTCCTTTGGAGTCTTGCACTTAATATTACCTCCAGCCGAGGCATCTAGCATCAATTTGGTTTGTGAGCCAAGACCTCTAAGGAAAAGAATGAATATTGTTGCTACATCAAAGACATGCGTGGGCATATTTCTTAACAAGCTCTTGTATCTATCCCATGCTTGACTTAAAGTCTCCTCCATGCCCTGCCTGAAAGAGGAAATTTACCTTTGTTGATTTTCAACTGTGGGAAGTATTTGTTCAAAAATTTTGCCACCACGGCTTCCCATTCAGTAAAGTTGTGTTTCGGGAAAGAATTCAACCACAACTTAGCATTGCCTCTCATTGAGAACGGAAACAAACTAAGCTTGATAGCGTCATCCGACACTCCATTGATCTTCACAGTGTTGCAAATCTCATTGAATATGGTTAGATGCTCATATGGACTTTCATGAGACAGTCAATTAAATTCGTTGCTCTTCACCAATTGTATCAACGCAGGCTTTACCTCCATGTTTGCAGCACTAACCCTCGGCCTTGCAATGCTATTAAAATGATGAGGGCCAACAACTATTGTGTAATCTGCTAAAGTGCGTCTGCCATTATTTTCTCCAGTCATCTCTTTAGTGCTTTGTTAGATCCTTGCAGTGGAGGTTGTAAAAATCTGTCTGGAGAAGGGAACAATTCCCTAGATGTTCGGATTCTCCTCCTTCTTCGACTCTCGTCCAATCCTTCACGAAGAGGTTCCAAGGTTTTCTTGCTTCTAATACAAATTGTATGCTGCATACACAAGAAAACAAAAACCCTAGAAAACACTTATTAGCACAAAACAAACAAAATAATAAAAAAAAATCAAGTCAAAGCTAATCAACAATCACACAAATAGAATAGTTAAACCACGAGTCTCCGGCAACGGCGCTAAAAACGTGTTAAGACTCCGGCAAGTGTATCGAATTGTATCAAGTAATAAACATGGTAAGACCAAGTATCGTTTCCCTAGAGACTCACGGCCTAAAAAGTTATGTGATTTCTTGATTAAATAAGACTTGAAAACAAACTCTTTTGGTTTAGAATTCAAATACTGAAAAGTAAAATATGCATGCAATTTGATCAATTGGACAAAAGTGCAATGATAAACGGATTTGATATTATGGTATGAATATGTTGTTGGGGTTAGATTTCACCTAGTTTACTCTCACGTATATACGCCTTCTACTTCTTCATTAATGTCAATGTCATTATCTAAAATACTTAAAACCCGATTCCTCGGCTAAGAAAGCCTATCCTTAATTATTAGTTAATACGATTCCTAGCATTCCTAATAATTAATTCTGAAGATCAGAATCTTAAGACAACCAGAATTCATACCCCCATTCTTGTGCAATACTGCTTCTAGGAATAATACTCCAAAACATGAATTGTAAGATACCTTCCGGTACTCATGCAAATCATACATCATGCTAATGAATGAGTTAAACAAAGCGAGCAATACGCGAAGAAGAATTACCCTAACAATTAATGAATGAAGCATATATAATCAAGAATCAATTCAATACACGAGAGTTTACAGAGGTTACATCATTCTCCAACAACAAATAAAGTTTAGTTCACCATTGACATGGTGAAACTAGATGAATAATGGAAAAATAATGAAAGACAAAACCCTAGAAATTGAAGATAGGAGCTTCCGCATCCAAATCCGCCTTCGAGGGAGGAAAAAGTGTGGTTCTGTGCCTATTCTGTCAAAAGATGTGAACCCTAGGACATCCAAGCCCTTAAATAAAACATAAAAATAACATAAAATGTGTCCAAGCCCACGAAACTGGCGCTCAGGCGTTGTGCGGTTCAAAACTGTTGCTCAGGGTCAGCTCAAAAGGCAAGTAGGCATGGTGCGACTCGAGGAAGTGGTGCTCAGCACCCCTAAAAAGGGTGCCCAGGCACGAGCCAGGGGCATCCTGTGCTGAGGGCTCTAGAAAAAGGGCAGCCAAGCGTGAGACAGTGTACTCTAGGGCTGAGGGCCCCTAAAGTGGCGCTCAGCGTTGCTACGATCCTCCTTTCTAATGGTTTTCTAGTTCTTCCTGAGTTCCAACTCCTTACTACTTCAACTCTTCTTCGAAATCGTCTCAATTCTTGTTAAAAACAACGAAATCTAGCACCAAAGCATTCAATTCACCTTCAACTCTCTTATTCATCAAAACTATGATTTTAAGCTAGTTTCTAAGTAAAAAAGGATGTTTTTAGTATCAAATAACGGTAAATTCAACTGTTATCACTTCTCTAATATCGCTTTTGGCATGACGTTCAGGGAGGAGCCATACCAAAACACGTGTTATGATGTGATATAAGCATTTCACAGAAACATGAAGAGCCTTGGTATGCCCTCTCCCCCAAGTAGGTATCTCCTCATCGGTAAAGGTGAGGTAATTATTAGCAGTGATGTTGCACACAATACCCTCAAACCTGTTTAGTGAAATAACCTGCTCCACATGAGCCTCATTAAGTATCTTCATCAACAACTTTCTATGGGAAGTAGAATGCATGAGCAATTCTAACAAGGAGATCCGGGCAGGCATGCAGTTTAACTGTTCCACCACTTTGTACTCACTTTGTTGTATGAATTTTAAAAACTCACCAGCCTCTTCCTCATATATTTCTTTCTTATTTTCCTTGTCAGGGTCTCCTCTGTCTGCACACCCTTCCCCTTTGGAAGCTCCTTAGCTTTTGCTGCCATCATTGTTTCATAATTATTAGTTCCTTTTTTCATGAACATTGGTTGTGTAAAAATTCGACCACTTTTCGTCATTCCACCTATGCCCGATATGTTTTCAATAGCTGGATTTGCACCTTGCCCCTCACCTAACGCGTGTGTCCCATATCTGCAAGGGACCGCCTTCTCGTTCTTGTAAGGAATAGGGGATGGTACACTGATAACAGTTGAAAAACTGTTATTTTTTATGCTTAAAATTGATACCAAAAGCAACCTTTAAGACTTAGAAACTAGCTTGAACTCATATTTTTGCTTTAGTTTTGTGAATAAGAGAGTTGAAAGTGAATTTAATGGTTTTGTGCAAGATTCCCTTGATTTTGTAGGCTAATTGAATGATTTGAAAGAAGAATTGAAGTACCGAATGATTGGAGTGCTGAAAGTAAACCAGAAACCAGAAAAGTCAACCAAAAAAGTCAACCAGAATGCTGAAAAGTCAACCAGAATGCAGAAAAAAATGTGACCGAGTGGCACTGAGCGGAAATTTGGCGCTGAGCGGCAGTTTTCAGGTGCCGAAATCACCGCTGAGGGGCAAAACAACAGCTGGGGGGCAAAATGGATCATGCGCTAGTACCGCTGAGCGCCATTCTAAATGGGCTTGGACCGGTTTTCTGGCACTATTTTGGGCTTGGGCCTAATTTTCTGTATTTTTAGAATAGTATATAAGCTTTAGGACGTCCTAGGGCTTGTATCTTTGGCAGAAACGAAGCAAACACTCTCTTCTCCACCCCTTTGAAGGAGGATCTTGGATGCTCAGGCTACCTCTTCACCTTTTTAGGGTTTTATCCTTCATTCTTTCATTATTGTTCATCTAGTTTCACCATGAATATGGTGAACTAAACCTTGTATTGTTGTTGGGGAATCAATGTAGTCTTGTGAAACTCTCATATATGGAATTTTTTTTTACATCTTATATTTAAGACCTATGCTTTCTTTCATCAATAGTTAGGGTTTTTCCTCTTTGCTCGATGCTTGCTTTGTTTAACTTATTCAATGCATGATTATTGATTTGTCGATACGGGAACGTACGGGGAAGTCTAGATCCGGGGAATTTCTCCCAATAGTATATTGGTTGTCGTTAAGCTCCTGCACTAAAAGAACTAATTATTAGGAATGCTAGGAATCGTATGAACTCGTAATTAGGGATAGGCCTTCTTGCAAGGTAATTTAGAGAGTGGCATTAACAATGATGAAAAGAATGTTGAATTCCTAAAATATATGAGAGTGGATAAGATGAAATTGATAAACCCCAACAACATACTCATCCATATATTCCATTGAAGTGTTTGTATTTTGTTTTAGCCATTGATCAAAACTCATGCATACATGTTTATTTTCTGTTTTGCATATTAAACTCCACTTATTTCGTTCTTAAGTCTTAGCTAATCAACGAATCACATAACTAAACTAGGCCGTGAGTCCTTTGGGAGAACGATACTTGGTCTTACCGAGTTTATTACTTGAAACGATTCGGTCACACTTGCCGATTGTTAAACAAGTTTGTGGCGCCGTATTTCGGTGTTCATAAATTTGTCATCATACACGGATGACAACAGGTGACCCTTCTTGAGTTGTTGGTGTAGGGGTGGTCCTGGGGAAATGGGTCACCGACGGTTCTGGCAAAGTTACATCATATTCTCCACCAATCTGTGCAAACACTTCCTCCTCCTTGTCCTTGAAGCATCCTTGCATCAAACTTCTGTCAAGCAAGTCTTGCAGAATCTCTTCAAATTTGACACACTTAACAATTTTGTGTAAGTTGTAGGGATAGGGGAGAAATGCACAAAAACTTCTTTCTTGGTTCCTTCTTGGATAAGTTTTTTGACCCACATTCTGATTTGGACTCACATTCACCCTAGTCCTCAAAGCATCATTTGGGATATGTTGTGGTTGGTAAAACCCTTGTTGTTGTTGAGGCCTGGTTTAGTGGGCAAACGTTGTGTTAGCTGCATAGGGAGGTTGGCCTAAGTATGGTTGATAATTATGAGTAGGAGCTTGACCTCTCCACACGGGCATTACCGACGCTGAATGCACATCCCCTTCCTTCTTCGTTCACGGATTGAAACTAGGTTTTTTGGAGTTTGCAACCGCGAATGGGCCATATGCAATTTTCCCATTTTTCAATCCAATTTCTATCCTTTTGCCTATTATGATGTGTTAATACCCAATTTCGTCCGGATAGTTAAAAAAAGTATCTAGAGTTAAGAAGAGGTAATATATTAAAATAAACGGGCAAAGATAAATTTGATACGAAATCTCAAAAAAATGGTGGTTTTGTTTTGTTTTCTTTTTTCTATTATTTTTATCCTTTGTTTTTACTTTGTTTCGTTTTTATTTATTTCCTCTCCTGTTTATATTTTATTTTATTTTGTTTTTATTTTATTTCATTTTTATTTGGTTTTATTTTTTTATTTTGTTTATTTTATCTTTTCTTTGATTTACCTTTATTTTTATTTTATTCTATTTTGCTTTATTTCATTTTATTTCTCTTTTTAAGTTTACTTTTATTTTTTTTGTTTTTTCGTTTTTCCTTTTATTTGTTTTATTTTTTCTATTTTTTTAATTCAATAAAAGATTACCTTTTTATATAAAAAAAAAAGGGAAGTGAAAGAAAAGGAAAAGTAAAATCACAAGTCAACTTTGTTCCCTCCTCATGAAGCCATCAGTTGCAGTGAATGCTTAGAATGTGTTTATAGGGTGGCAGCATGAAAAAGTTATTGGTTTTCCTTGCTAAAAATTCTTAAACGGCAGCAGTAGACATACATGGAAGAGGAAAAAGTTTTGAACGAGCATGAGCCAACTGCAAAAGGGAAACATGAAAACATGAAGAAAAAAGGGAGAAAGGAAATCTGGTGCCAGAGGAGATCTCAGAGTGTACAACAGAAAGGAGGGGGCTTTGGTTTTGAAAAGGGGATAATCATATTGGAGGGGATCACTGATCACCACCATTACCACGAGAGAGCAAGAGACCTGAGACCAAAGAGAAAAGAGGAGAACCGAAAGAGGAGAACCGACTATTGTGTGAACCTAGCTGCCCAGTCAACTTTACTTTCCGGCATTAAGGAGAACAAAGGGAATTAGAACCCAAGAAGAAAGGCACCTTGAAGCTGCGAAGGTAAGTCTTCATATACCTAAGCTCTTTGGTCATGCTTCTCGTAGATATGCTTTCCCTATGCATGTTGAGAGACGAATGATCGATGATTTGCGTTTGTTTACCTTCCCCTGTTAATCCAAACTACACCCAAACTGCACCCAAAATGCAGTTTCAGTGCCTGCAAACTTCATCTATTTTGTTAACAATAGAAAATAAGCATATACTCCCCAACATCAAAGCTTCAATACCCTTTAGCACCCAGAAAACATGTGATAAAAAGCAAACGGAGATACAACACATTCAAACAACGATGGCAAATTGACACTTCAGACTACATCCTTAGTTCAACATCCTCAAGTTCATTGACTTCAACACCAAGCGTAAAAATTTCTGTCATCCTTAGCCAGTAACACAACTTATCTGTTTAGCCCACTCCCTCAATGTTTCTATGCTATAAACATCCATCAGATTAATTCCAAAAATGGCCACCGCTACTCACACTCGCACTCATACTCAGTCGAACACAACAGACATCCATCGTTCCCAATCCATTAATCAATAAATGAGTAAATAAAAAATGAGAAAAAAGAGGGAAGGATGCGTCAGTCCGGTGGTGATGCTGGAGAGGAAAGAACCCTTGAAAGAGAAATTGGAGAGCCCATCGCGGCAGCCTCGGTGGCGGCAGTTTCCGCCTCTGTGGTGGTGGCGACTACGGTGTGAGGAGGGGAAGAGAATTCTTGTGCGGCGGCTGGCTTTGTAGGCAGCTGCGGCGACGTCCGGCCTCGTTGGTCTTGAGTTCGAAGGAGGAGAAAAGGGTTCCTCTGCTTACTAGCAGAGAAGGAAAGAGAACGTTGACATGGTGACCGGAGGCATCTCTGGCGACGACCGGTGACGCTAGCGGAGCCCTGGCCAACACGGTGGTCGAGCTCGCCCAAGAGGCGATTCACGAAAGAGAAGACGGTCTCTCTTGCGCGCGAGAAGAAGAGGAAGAGAGGAACCAGATTCCAGGGCCGGCGACGATCTTGACGGCGAGCGGCGATGCTGGCAACGCCCTGGGTCGCGTCTAGCAGTGGCCGGTTTGGCGGAGACAGCCGTACGCGCGCGAAGAAACAGAGAAGAAGGAGAGAACTTCCCGCGCACGAAGAGGAAGAGAAAGATTCGACGGCGGCTCCGGTGGCGCCTGGTCGCCGGTGTCGCTTTGGATTGAGCCGGGGTCGCGTCTAACGGTGGCCGACCGTTTGAACGAAGACTGAGGCAGAATGGGTGGTGATTGCCTCTAGGTTTTCTCGTTCAAGTAGAGGAACTCGAGCCTCTGGGTGCATTGGAAATGAGTTAGGATGTGAGAACCCCTAGGGTTTTCCAGATCTGAGAAGTGAAAAGGGCCTTGGGTCTTCTGATCCAAAAATAAATAAAAATAAAACTTTTTCTCTCCTACGCGCACCCCCATTCCTCACCTTTACACCTTTACGTCCATTCCTTTCCTTGGGCTCAGGCCCGTTCTGTTCCCAAAAACAAAAAAAAAACGAAGTTCTTCCCTACGCCCCCTTATTCTCGTTTTCACACCCCTCTCCGCCTGGGCTTTGGCCCAATTTGTTTTTTTTTTATTGTTGTTTAAGCATCCCAGTTTCTTATTTAGCACCTCCACACCTTTGTTTTATATATATTATTTACTTATTATTTTACCTTTATTTTATTTTATCCTTTTACTTTGTACTTTATTTTCATTATTTATTTATTTACTCTTTTATTTTATTTTTATTTCTATTTCTTTTTTTATTTTTATTTTTATTTTTAATTTATTTATTTTTCTTCTTCTCTCTTTTGTTCCCATTTTAAATATTTATCCTCATTTTAAATGCACTTTTATAAGAAATGATGAAAAAATATATTTTAAAGGTTTAGGCACATGTGTGATCGCACGCATCGTCCTTGTGCTAAAAACCTCTTCTCTTTCACTTCCCAAAATCCAAAATCATTTCAAAACAAATTTCCAAAACAATTTCCAAACAAACTTCTCAAACAGTTTAAAAGAACTACGTAACCCTGATTTCTCATTCTGAATGAGAATACGTAGGAGCAAGGACAATCCTTGTCGGGCCCAAAAACTAAAAATATATTTTGTTTCTGTAGAGTTTTATTTTAGGGGATAGTTAAACATTTTGAGAACCACATCACATTCGCGTATCTAGTTAAAGGTACTACCTTAGGGCAGGCATTGTAGGGTGCTAACACCTTCCCTACGCGTAACCGACTCTCGAACCCAGAATATGGTTTTCGTGGACCGTGTCTTATTATTTTATGGTTTTTCGGTAGTTTTCCAGAATAAACTATGGTGGCGACTCCAAAATCTCTTTTCAAAACCCATTCCTTTTTTGGATCGTCGTCCCGTCGCGATTCCGGGTGTGACATGATTATATCGACAAAATTGGAGGACACATTCCCTACCATGTAATCATAAAATGGTGGTTGGAGCGTGTTTCCAAACATTGCCATCATCTCTCTCTTATACAAAGAAGGCTCGACCTGTGCAGCTAAGTCTCTCCATCTTTGGGCATATTCTTTAAAAGTTTCATTGTCCTTCTTTGCCATATTTTGCAACTTCAAAAGGTCCGGTGCAACATGCGTATTGTATATATATTGCTTCACGAAGGTGTTAGCCAGGTCCGTCCAGCAACGGATTCGAGACGGCTCTAGGTGAGTATACCAGTTTAATGCCACCCCAGCCAAGCTATCTTGGAAAAAATGGATGAGTATTTTCATCATAAGCGTATGCAGCCATCTTTCTACAATACATGGTCAAGTGGCCTCTTGGGCATGTACTACCCTTGTACTTCTCAAATTCCGGTGACTTAAACTTATGCGGTATTTTCACACTAGGAACCAAACTCAATCTTGCAACATCACTGGACCCATAACTTTCAACTCCTTCAACATCCCTCAGTCTTTCTTCTAGAATTTCCAGCCTGATTTTAGCCCCATCAACGCTATTAATTACCCTATGTAAAGCAGTATGCGGTATGGCCCTGGTTGAAGAGTCTTCCCCAGTGACCATGTGTGGCATTACAGTCACTCGCGTTCCCACAAGTGTAGTTGTCTCATTCATCCCTATACTCGCCATGGGTGTCGATTGGTGGTACATTAACAAGACCTTGAGTGCCGATTGGCGGTACATTAACAGTTGTGGGAAAGGAAAATGAAGCATGCTCTATTTCTGAAAAATCTCCTATGGGAGGAGTGTAACTCGGGGGTAAACCATACATTGGGAAAGGAATCGACTAGCCTAGGACGTTTAACATTGGGGGATAAGAGTGGGCAATTCCCTCAACTCGTGCCGACGAGGACTCTCTAGTAGTTTTCACAGACTCTGGCCAACTTGGTCCTTCAGCTGGCTAACATCAGCTTTGATGGATTCATGTGCATCCTCCCAATTATTCATAATTCTCGAATTTTCCTCAGTCCTGTAAGGATGTTGTGGAAATTTGGTCGTTGTTCTTCACTTTTGTACTATTTATTATTTAAATAAATTTGAATTAGGTGAGAATGAAATATGTTAAACAAAAGAAAACACACTACAAGAAAAAAGTGAATTACATACAGCCAAAATTCGTATATAAGACCTAAAATCCGTATATAATACTTGGTTATATACGGATTACATACGGGCAAAAATCCGTATATAATACCATCGTAGCTAGGTTTATATACGGATAAATCCGTATATAAATTATATACGAAAATTATATATGGAAATTATATACGGAAATTATATACGGAAATTATATACGGATTTATCCGTATATAATTTCCGTATATAATTTTCGTACATAATTTCCGTATATAATTTCTGTATATAATTTTTGTATATAATTTCTGTATATAATTTTTGTATATAATTTCCATATATAATTTCCGTATATAATTTTCGTATATAATTTCCATATATAATTTTTGTATATAATTTTTGTATATAATTTCCGTATATAATTTTCGTATATAATTTATATACGAACAGTATATACGGATATATCCGTATATAATGGTTTAAGCAGAGCTAAATATATACTGTATATGGCAGTTTCCCATACACAATATACAAACAGACCTGGACATTATAGTGAACATTCACAATTGATATAAGCAATCCTGGACATTATACATTGCACATTGACATATAAATCCATAAAGCTTTTCAAATACACTTAATCCATAAAGGAAACATTGTATATGAATACATAAATATTGTTGACATCAATATAAGTGCAAGAATAAACATCAGGTAAGTTCATAAACGGATTGTGATTGTGCTTCTAAATAAGTTCAACAATAATGGAAATAAGTTCTATAAAATGCCTAATAATGCATAGGTTTAATCCTTTAGTACATCCCTATTTATGTAGGAAAGTCTCAATTGGGTCCTCGTATTTTAAAGTGTATCAAAATGGTCCCTAATTTTGAAAATTCAGAGCAATTGAGTCCTTTCCGTTAAGTTGGCTGAACGGCGTTAAAAAAATTGCTGAGTGGATGCTGAGATGACGAACGTGCGCTCGTCCAGCAGCGAACGAGCGCTCGTCCAGCAGCGAACGAGCGCTCGTCCAGCAGCGAACGAGCGCTCGTCCAGCAGCGAACGAGCGCTCGACCACCGAACGAACGGTCGTCCAGTGTGGAACGAACGGTTTTCCAGCAGTAAGAGGTCGACGAGCGTCCGTTCTTTGGTGGTCGAGCGCTCGTTCACTGCTGGACGAGCGCTCGTTCGCTGCTGGACGAGCGCTCGTTCGCTGCTGGACGAGCGCTCGTTCGTCATCTCAGCATCCACTCAGCAATTTTTTTAACGCCGTTCAGCCAACTTAACGGAAAGGACTCAATTGCCTTGAATTTTCAAAATTAGGGACCATTTTGATACACTTTAAAATACGAGGACCCAATTGAGACTTTCCTACATAAATAGGGATGTACTAAAGGATTAAACCTAATGCATATAATCATTTCCATCTTCTGGTTGTTCATCTGTTGGTTGCTGGTGTGGTGGTTGCTGTTCTGGAGGTTGCTGTTCTGGTTGGACATCATTGGGTACTTCATTTTGAAGTTGAGGATTTTGAAGGTTTAAAAAGTCTTGTCCAGCTGCGGCTGCTGAAGGCGGAAGGAATGGCAGGAGGACGCCAATAAAGCCTTCAAACTTTTGAAGCTGCTGACCATATTGTTGTAACTGCGATTTCAGATTAACAATTTCTTCTAAATTTTGTTGTTGAGCAGAAGAAGATGCTTGTGTCTGTTGGATGTAACTATCGACACAGTCATCTTGGGAACTGACATTTCCAATGCCATATACGCGTCCCTTGTATCTTCCACCAGCAGCCTCTAACCAACATCGGTTTCTCAATCTTTCCTCCTCCGTAGGGTCTAGAGAAGAAGATGCTGAGACACCAACAGATGCAGTCTCAGATCTTATTTGAGAAAATTTTGCAACAAATTGTTCCTGTTAAATGAATAAATATTAATATTAAACATGAGGTTTAAAAACCAAAATTTTGTAATGGGATACAGTTAGTAGAAACTTACATGGGTCCGCCTAGACCTTTCGTCCACAAATTCCCCTGTTGATTGACGAATATGTGTCTGCTGAAATATTTCATCAACATGCACAGACCGACCAAGCTCCTGTGACTGCAAACAAAATGAGTTGTTAATAAATATTTTTAAAGTTTATGATTACAAATATAAGAAAAAAAATGTACAAGTTACATACCAAACGAATAGCATGCTCATGCACGCTTATAGACCCTCCAGTGTGCAAACAACCACCCTTTTCAGATGTCTGATTCTTCTTTGTTGTTTCACACTTTTTGTCTATAAAGTGGCATGTTCCACTTTTCCAAAAGAGCATTCCAAGTATCGTCCCCCAGCCAATCAGGTTTTTTTCCAATAGTTCTAGCTTTTTTATACATCTCAGAGAGTCTATGAGATGCCTTGGTGTGATAATTCTTTTTTACCTTTTCCTCATCTTCAGGCTTCCATGAAACCTTTCTCTGTTATATTAAAAATAATAGGTTTGAATAATATGTTTGATTTACACATACAGAGAATAATTGCTTAGTGTAATAGGATTGGGATTGAAAAGTGTGTACCTTAAAACGTTCGAAGAAGACATCTCTGGTTGACTTAGGGATTGAGCCCCATGTTAGCCATGGCTCATCAAACTGTTGCTTGATGGTGGCTGTGATTGCCTTCGATGCAGTTTTTGTAGGATAAAACCTAAACCAAAATTGAACTCAAACATTACAGTAATACAACAATGATTTGTCTATATATTAGTTGAGTTAATTTTTTTCTTACCCTCCTCCAACAGGTGTAATCATTGGACGACTATTGAAACATTCTTCGACATAATTGGCGGCTGAACTGGAATGTGGATTTGCATCGTCTGTACCAGGTGATGGTGCAATATTTGTGGGAGTTGATGGGTTAGAACCAACATTGGGAGAGAGTGAAGCCATTCCATGAGGAGGCACTTGGTATGGAGTGGGTGTAGATGTAGGAACTTGATGTGGAGTGGGAGTGAAGGCAGGAACAACTAATGGAGGTGGAACAGATCTAGCAGTGGAGGTAGAGGTAGGTGTAGTTGGCTGACTGGTTGAACCAATTTCATTATTGAAACGTGTCATCAACTTCACTACATAAGATTTCTTCCCCTTCCCCTTATCGGGATTTCCTGAAGGTGGATTAGGAGGGCCAGAACCACCTGATGCCATATTCTTGAACATAATATATATTTTTATACAATACAAGAAAAGAAAATTTAGAAATAGACTTATTAATGTTATTTCAAAAATTACTGCACATAGCTAGCAAAAGCATGAAGCAACACATGATTTCTTTCTTCTAAAATTACTGCACAATGATATGTAAGGAACAAGTGTACTGCATGCAAGAAAGTAAGAAGTCTTGTCTCCTTTATTTTATTAGTACATGCTGCACATGGGGAGCAAGCTTTTCAGAATTTCAAAGGGTGTGTATTGAATTGGTGTGCACATGCCACGGTTTCACAAAAGTGTTAGACAATTTGACTTGGAACAAACCACACGGCACACAACAAAGTGGAGGGTCTTCCTTGTTTTGTTTTGATTAGTGAAAGAATTTGGTGGAGGTCCACATTTCGAAGCACCTCACGGTAGTCAGCAAAGGAATATAACGTTCCTTGTAGATGTGGAAGCACATAAGACAAAAGGAGGGACCACCAAGGATAGCACCTCACGGTTTTTCCAACTGCACATTTGAATGGGAATTCATTTTCCTTAACCAACACAAAGCATACAGCCGCTGCCAAAAAAATAGTCCAACCATTCACACACTAAGGAAGTGCTACACACACAAGGAAAGCATCCAGCCTTCACACCTTCATACGTTCCAGCTGCACCACTCTTCACACACACGGTCCAACAAAGGAGCTTCATCCAGCAAGGGAGCTTCATCCAGAAAAATTCACGTTCCAAACTGCATCACTTCTTTGTCCAGCAGATAAGGCAGCTAGTGGAGGTAGGTCATCTAATCCTAAGTGCTCAAAGCATTATCTTCAGTGCTCCATGCATTAATCCTTAGTGTTATAGCCATTAATCCTGAGGGCTCCATCCACTTAAGAGATAATCATCATTCTGCAAATTGAGTGGAGACTCCATATAGCAGAGGAAAGTGCACGGTCAAGAAGGAAGTTTTAGTTTTCACATTTTGGGGTTCTGAGTGGTGGACGGTAGGCAGGGAGAAAATTCTGAGTGTGAGGAAGAAACAATTTGAGTGGAGAGAGTGGAAGGCCGTGAGTCTGGGAGAAGGAGGCCGTGAGCTCCATGGGGAGTTGAAAGAAGGAACAAACCACTACTGCTGGAATGGAAGATGGCTTGAAGATCTTGTTCTCTTCTCATGTGGTTTTGTACAACTCTTTCATTTAAAGTTTTTATTCATCTCTGTTATATTCTGTTAGGGCCTGGCGAGTGTACGAGAGAAGAAGATATAGGAGGGATAGGGGAGAGGACGAGCGTTCTGAGCAAGAGGGGAATCGTACGGTAACGGACGAGCGTTCTGGGCCGGAGATGACGAGGGGCGAGGACGAACGTCCTCAGCGAGGGGAGGCCGAGCGAGCGGGGCAACAAGGAGTGAGGCCGAGCGCCCTGGGCGAGCAGAGCGAGGACGTACAGTCGGAGCGAACGGGACAACAGGGAGTGAGGACGATCGTCCTAAGTGAGGACGAGCGTCTTGAACAAAGGAAGACGACAACGAGCGTCTAACTGGCAAGCGGAAGGACAGGCGGGACCCAAGGGACGTCAACAGAGTATTACAGTAATAAATACAATAAATATAGTAAATAAGGATAGAATGATTCTTTCCAGATAATTATAATAAATAGGCAATTACTATAGTAAATAAGGATAGAATGATTCTTTCCAGATAATTATAATAAATAGGCAATTACTATTATTCCCTACCTTTTCTGGAAGGAGTGATTAGTATTAATAAAGGAGGCACCTAGAGCTTAGGGTATGTTTTTGATTATTCGAGTACTGTAAGAGAGGTTATGCTCTCGTGTGACTGAAGGAGACCCTGCTCCCAGTCATTGGTTGTGTTTTGTGATTACCAAAGTTGCAATAATAAAGAGTTTTTATTCAGTTAAGTACGTTTGTTCACTGTGAGAGGCAAGTTACGTGGTCAGGCACGTAACAATTGGTCCGACCTGCCGGATCCTATTGAAGGGAGGAAAGCGTCATGGAAGGAAGGCTGAATGCTATGGAAGGAAGAATGGAGACCCTAGAAATCTCCATGGGCGGTCTGGAATCGGCAGTCCAGGAACTGGTGAGGGTGATAGGGGAGCGAGGTCGACGGGAGGATGGCCACCTTGACGGTAGTCAGGGATCGGTCAATGGAAGAAGGAATGACGAGGAGGAGAAGGACGGTAGCGGCTTGGAGGGTGGCCACCGAGAGGAGCAGCCGTACTGGAGGAGGAGGGTTGAGTTACCCGTATTCGAAGGTAACGAGCCTATGAACTGGATTTATAGGGCGGATAAATTTTTCGAACTACAAGGGGTACCAGAGGACGAAAAGTTGCGCCTGGCATACATCAGCATGGAAGGGATAGCAGGACACTGGTTTCGGTTTTGGAGGGAGAAAGCCAGGAACCGAACATGGGCAGGATTAAAAGAGGCGTTGGTGGTGCGGTTTGGAGGCCGAAATCAAGGAACGGTCTTCGAGAGGCTAGCATCCTGTAAACAATCAGGGTCTGTGGGAGACTATATCCAAGAATTCGAGGTGTTGGTGGGCCAAGCAGAAAAAATACCCGAGGCACAGTTGATGGGGTATTTCATGGCCGGACTACAGGAGGGGATTCGTAACCAACTCAGGTTGCTTGACCCGAAGGAGTTCATGGACGTCATGAGACTAGCAAGGGACGTGGAGGCATTCCAAGCTGGAGCAAGGGCAAGAGGGGAAATCAGCAGCAAAGGACAAACGTGGGGAAAACCGAGCGGTTCAGTGGCAAGGGTGGATCCTAGCCGCCACAATCAGAACCGAACGGGTACAGTTGAGAAGGAAGGAGGCCCAAGGAGAGAAGGCGCACGTACGTTCTCTAACGCTCAAGGCAGGAACGTACGGGATTTACCGTACGCTGAGTACGTCAAACGTAGGGAGGAAGGGAGGTGTTTCAGGTGCGGAGGACCGTTCGGTCCGGGGCATCACTGCCCAGAAAGGGGACTTCGGATGCTGATATTGGCAGAAGACGAGGAGCCAGGAGGGGAAGAAGAGGTCGAGGTTGAACTCGAACAAATGGAGCTATCTGCTTTCTCGGCAAGAGGGCTCACCCAGCCCAGAACGATGAAGCTGTATGGGCAGATAGGGACGAAGCAGGTTCTGATTCTGATTGACAGTGGCGCCAGCCACAATTTCATAAGCAGGAAATTGGTAGAAGACCTGGCATTACCCGTAGTAGATACACCACCCTACAGGGTGAGTTTGGGGGATGGACAGAGAAAGGAGACGAGGGGGTGCTGTGAGGCAGTAACGATCCACATGGGAGAGGTGGTGATCAATGAACGATTTCACCTGTTCGAATTGGGCGGAGTGGATGTGATACTGGGGGTAGAATGGTTGGCCAAGCTGGGCGAGGTAACCTTAAATTGGGGGCAGCTAACTATGGCGTACGTGCAAGCAGGGCGCAAAATGACAATTAAAGGAGACCCGACTCTAACTCGGAGATTAGTGGAACCTGCAGCGTTGCTTAAGATGAAGGAAGTAGAGGTCTGGTTGCTAATGTGGGAGCTTAGGGAGACAGAAAAGGAAGAGGAGCAAAGACCGTACGCTCAGGAAAAAGAAACGTTCGGTCCGGAGTTGACAAGGAAGCAGACGCTCGACATGATACGAATCTTGGACAGGTACGGGGACGTATTTCACGAGCCGTCCGGACTACCGCCAGATAGGGGAATGGTTCATCAAATTCCCTTAAAAGAAGGTACGGACCCCGTGAATGTAAGGCCGTACAGATATCCCCATGTGATGAAGGGGGAGATTGAGAAACAGGTGGGGGAAATGCTGAAAACGAGCGTTATAAGGACGAGCAACAGTCCATATTCGAGCCCTGTAATTTTGGTAAAGAAGAAGGATGGCAGCTGGAGATTTTGTGTGGACTACAGGGCCTTAAACCGAGCCACTGTACCTGATAAATTCCCGATTCCCTTGATAGAGGAGTTGCTAGACGAACTAAGGGGGGCCAAATATTTTTCAAAGGTGGATTTGAAGTCAGGCTATCATCAGATACGAATGGGAGCAGGCGACATAGAGAAAACGGCCTTCCGGACACACCAGGGTCACTACGAATTCATGGTGATGCCGTTCGGCCTAACCAACGCACCAGCCACTTTTCAGAGTGCCATGAACCAACTATTGCAGCCTTATCTGCGGAAATTCGTACTGGTATTCTTTGATGATATACTGGTGTATAGCCGTACCTGGGAGGAGCACTTGGAGCATGTGGGGACGGTGCTAAGGGAGCTCGTGGCAAATAGATGGGTAGCCAACAGGAAGAAATGTGAGTTCGGCAGAACTCAAATAGGTTATTTGGGCCACCGGATATCCGAGAAGGGTGTAGAGATGGACGAAGACAAGGTACGCGCTGTGCTGGAGTGGGAGAAACCGAAGACGGTGAAGGCTTTGAGGGGATTTCTGGGACTGACGGGATACTACAGGAGGTTCGTAAAGGATTATGGAAAGATTGCCAGACCCTTGACCGACCTTCTTAAGAAGGGGCAGTTTGCATGGACGGAACAAGCAGAGGAAGCCATGTTAAGGTTGAAGAAGGCAATCACGACTGCTCCTGTATTGATTCTGCCTGATTTTGACCAGCCGTTTCACATTGAGTGTGACGCATCCGGAAGGGGAATTGGAGCGGTACTCATGCAAGGGAAGCAGCCCATAGCTTTCTTCAGCAAAGCGCTATCTGAGGGGTCGTTGGGGAAGTCAATATATGAGAAGGAATTAATGGCGCTGGTTTTAGCCATACAACACTGGAGGCCGTACCTGCTAGGGCAACGGTTTGTGGTCCACACTGATCAGAGGAGTTTGAAGTATCTTTTGGAGCAACGCATCACCACTCAGAATCAGCAGAATTGGCTGGCAAAGCTCCTGGCATACGACTTTGAGATTGTGTACAAATCCGGGGTAACCAACAAGGTGGCGGACGCCCTATCTACGCAAGGATGAGGATGAACTGCAGGAAGAGAAGGAATTGACGGTGATTGCTCGCCCGTACTGGCAAGATTTCAGGGAAATCTTGGAAGAAGTCGAGGCGGAATGAGGAGCTAAGGAAAGTGATTGACGATTTGAAGACAGACCCCAACTCCCACCCTTCGTTCACGCTGGAGAACGAGCGCTTGCACTATAAAGGGAGGCTCGTGCTGTCAGCCCGTTCGGCCTGGGTGCCCAAATTGATAGCCGAATTCCATACCACACAGACAGGAGGCCACTCGGGGGTCTACCGAACGTACCGCAAGGTGGCGCAATCTCTTTATTGGGTGGGAATGAAGAAAGCCGTGACCGACTTCGTTGCAAGCTGTCTGGTCTGTCAACAACATAAATATTTGACCTCATCACCGCAAGGGTTGCTGCAACCGTTACCCATTCCCAACGCAATTTGGGAGGAGATAAGCATGGATTTTATCGTCAAATTACCCAAGTCTAGAGGATATGATGCTGTGTTAGTGGTGGTGGACCGTCTCAGCAAATACGGACATTTCATACCCTTAAAACACCCTTATTCCGCACGCACCATAGCCGAAGTCTTTGTGAAGGAGATCGTCCGGTTGCATGGAGTGCCGCTATCTATAGTAAGTGACCGGGATCCACTGTTCTTGAGTAATTTTTGGAAGGAGTTGTTCAAATTACAAGGCACTCAACTAAAGATGAGCACCGCCTATCACCCTGAATCTGATGGGCAGACGGAGGTTGTCAACAGGGTCTTGGAGGGGTATTTAAGATGCTTTTGTTCCGAACAGCCCAAGGGCTGGAGCATCGTATTACCAGTGGGCGGAATACTGGTACAACACCAGCTACCAGGAGTCGGCCAAATGCACTCCATTTGAAACCGTCTATGGGAGGCCGCCTCCCTCACTGCACAGGTTCGTTCCGGGGGAAACCTTAGTGGAAGCAGTCAATCAGGAGTTACAAACAAGAGATGAAGCACTCCACCAACTAAAGTTCCATCTAGCCAGGGCTCAAGAATTAATGGTGAGGCAGGCCGACAAGGCAAGGAGGCCGTCCCAGGTAGGGGTGGGAGATTGGGTCTATCTGAAGATTAGACCTCACCGACAAACTACGATGTCGACCACAGTACAATCTAAACTGGCCGCTCGTTATTTTGGACCTTTCTTGGTCATTCAGCAGGTGGGGGCAGTCGCTTTTAAGCTGCAATTACCAGAATCCGCACGGATACATCCCGTATTCCATGCGTCACAGCTGAAGAAGGCAGTAGGGGACCACCGGATCGAACAGGAGTTACCAATAGACTTAGAGATGGAGGAACCGTCTCCACGGCCGGTCAGAGTTTTGGATAGAAGGCAGGTGCATCAGGGAGAGGACGAGCGGCAGGAAGTCTTGATCGAATGGCAAGAGGGAGGTCCTGACGGGGCGACATGGGAAGATGCCCTCACCATCCAAGATCAATATCCCGACTTCAACCTTGAGGGCAAGGTTGATCTTCAGGAGGTGGGTAATGTTAGGGCCTGGCGAGTGTACGAGAGAAGAAGATATAGGAGGGATAGGGGAGAGGACGAGCGTTCTGAGCAAGAGGGGAATCGTACGGTAACGGACGAGCGTTCTGGGCCGGAGATGACGAGGGGCGAGGACGAACGTCCTCAGCGAGGGGAGGCCGAGCGAGCGGGGCAACAAGGAGTGAGGCCGAGCGCCCTGGGCGAGCAGAGCGAGGACGTACGGTCGGAGCGAACGGGACAACAGGGAGTGAGGACGATCGTCCTAAGTGAGGACGAGCGTCTTGAACAAAGGAAGACGACAACGAGCGTCTAACTGGCAAGCGGAAGGACAGGCGGGACCCAAGGGACGTCAACAGAGTATTACAGTAATAAATACAATAAATATAGTAAATAAGGATAGAATGATTCTTTCCAGATAATTATAATAAATAGGCAATTACTATAGTAAATAAGGATAGAATGATTCTTTCCAGATAATTATAATAAATAGGCAATTACTATTATTCCCTACCTTTTCTGGAAGGAGTGATTAGTATTAATAAAGGAGGCACCTAGAGCTTAGGGTATGTTTTTGATTATTCGAGTACTGTAAGAGAGGTTATGCTCTCGTGTGACTGAAGGAGACCCTGCTCCCAGTCATTGGTTGTGTTTTGTGATTACCAAAGTTGCAATAATAAAGAGTTTTTATTCAGTTAAGTATGTTTGTTCACTGTGAGAGGCAAGTTACGTGGTCAGGCACGTAACATATTCAGCTGTGTATTTTATGAACTGTAACTTATATTATGTTGTGCTAGTTGTTATTGTAATTTGAAGCCTTGTAATTTCATTTTGAAGTACTTCATTTCTTCTTCATTTGTGCTACAAAAGTCACGGCTGTGTAGTGTTATTTATGCTTCTTTCATTTTGTTTTTCTTTGATGAATTTGGTTGGATGTTCTCCTTGTTTAAAGCTTGAATGTTCACGGTTGTTCTAGAGGAGAGAATAAAGTCTTGTTTCATGTTATTTTGTTGTTGTAAAAGTGAAAAGAAAGCAAAGAAAAAGTGATAAAAACGTTGAAAGGAGAAGAAGTAGATGACTTGTTTTGAATGTGTAGCTAATGAAGCTCTCAGTTAAAAATTAATTTCCAGCATCTTTGTTTTGTTTTGAACTCTTCTTGTTTCTTGAATGATCATTAATTATTGAGAAGAATAGTGTTATGTACGTGCAAAACCTTCTTTCTCTTGTAAGTAATCCAATGATTTTCTTCTAAAAAAATTTCATTAGCATTATGTGGAACCTTTTCTTGCATTGAATTGTAATTTGTTGTTTTGGAGAACGAGTACCGTAGCTAGAAGGGTGTGCATGTGGAGATTTGCTTTTCATTTAAGAAAAAGACAAAAAAATGTAAGTGGAATTCAAATGTTTTATTGTAAAATGAAGTTGATATGGATGTAAGAAGGTCACGGTTTTGGATGTCCCATTTGCATCTTTCCTTTTAATAAAACCAAAGCAATTATGTCACGGCATTTAGATGATTTTTAGAAGCAATTTCACTTTAAAAATTTAATTTCCGTAACTGTATGTTTTCTACGCATTTACTGTTTCTGTATTTTAATTCAAATCTTGGTCAATTGTGCATTTTGTAATGTTTTGTTGTTTTTAACTGTGTAACCAAGCTTTTTAATTTGCAATTCAAACCTTGAACATATACTTTTAAAACCTTGTGCATTTTCTGTCTAAGATTTAAGTGTTAAAATTTCACTGTGTAGCTCTGTATGAATTTTTATCTGTTACAGAATTAGTTTGATGTTTTCATGCAATTCAATGTTTTTAATTTTATTCGGTTGTGTTTAATTTTTAATTTCGTCATTTGCATTTCACAACAAAAATTTAATTTTCTATACAAAAACAACCATCAAAACCCCCCCCCCCCCCCCCACAATTCGTAATGGACTTAAAACCCGAACCAAAGAGTTGATATCATGGCTGGAATGGTAAGCATATAATTAATTGTTTGAAGATGAAGAAGTAATTTAGTGGGAAGTAGATACGTGAAAAGCAACCTTGATTGGTAAGAAGTCATCAACTTTCTTCTTCTTAAAATTTCATGAGCATTTAGTCCATGAGGGACCTTTTCTAGCATTTAAATTTGACTCTTCTTTAGTGTTTTTGAGAAAGAATACAGTGGAATGTAATGATGTGCACCTTGCTTATGTTGTGGAGAATAAAATTCAAATTGGTCCTTTTACTGTTTTCCAAATTTACCGTTTTCTGTATTTACTGTTTTCTGTATTTTTGTTTTATGTATGTTGTTGTTACTGTTTTACTGATTTTGAAAATTCTGTACTTACTGTTTGTACTGTTATTATTTACTGCTGTAATTTAATTTTTTTTTTTGTTTTTACTGTTTTACTGTTTCTATCAAACACTTTCTAAATTAATAAAGTTAAATAAATAATGAGCAATACACCCTAACTCTTAAGATTGTGGACATCATTATAATAAAGCGACAAAAATAAGGAGCAATACACCCTAACTCTATTCAGTGCTAGAACTATGAAATTCATCTTCATTGTCATCTTCACCCTGTCCTTCTGCATTGTATTCTTCTGATTCCGTTGTATCTTCATCTATTTGCCCTTGCAATGATGAAATATTGTTAGGGTCAACTTCTTCAAGACCAGCTTCTACATCTTGTAATCGGACTACTTCTTCAACTTCAATGATGTCATTAACATGTGACATTTCCTCCACTTGGTATGGCACATCGGCTTCTACATCATTAGAATCAATGCGACCTCTAGGCTTCGTTTTTATCACAACACACCAACCTCGTTTGTCCGTGCGTGATGTAGGATATGGTACATAATACACTTGTTGTACATTATGTGCAATGATAAAAGGATCAAACAACACATATCTTTTATCCATTCGAATATCCACAATGCCATACTTTGAATCCACCCTTGTACCTACTCTCGATGGATCAAACCAATCACAATAAAATAATACAATTTTCTTTTCAGTGGTTGTTGAATTGTATTCCAACTCATAGATGTGTTTAATGACACCATAAAAATCATCTTGACCTCCTTCTGTTAGCCCTTTAACATGAACCCCACTATTTATTGTCCTCTTGCCCTGACTCCATGCATGGGTATGAAATTTGTATCCATTAGCAAAGAAGGTGTGCCATTCCTTTACACACCTTAAAGGACCAAGTGATAAATCTCTAAGATGTTGGTTTCTCACACTTAAAGGATCGTTATGAACCTACAACCATTCATGATATGAAACTATTCAACAATGTAATCTTAAAAAATTAAGGAAGAAATGAATGTGTAAGATTGATAGGAAGTCATACTTTTTGCCTGAACCACAAGGGGAAATTAGCATGTACGTATGTCGAACTGTTTGACTCAGATAGTTGATAGACATGTAAGAATGAGCTGTCAACATGTACGTCCAGATTAGATCAAAGAAAATTAATTATATCAAATGAAAGAATTGGGAAATATAATTTATTTTGGAGGCTTACTGAAGGTAAGGTTCAACTTCATTGCAATTGATCAATACATGAACATGAGCTGATCTCAATTCTTCATCACTTAACCAATGTGTTGATTCCCTTCCAGAATGACGGCCAGGTTGGATAAACACTGATAATGTTGTCGTAAAGCTTTCTATTTCAATGTCTACTTCATTTCTATTGCTTTGTGGTGTTAACATGAAGTTTTTGAAATAGTGGGAACAAAAATGAGTTGTTTCTCTGTGCAAGTATGATGCGCAAATAGATCCTTCAACCCTAGCCTTATTCTTTACTGAACGTTTAGCATATCCCATGAACCTACAAATTTGAAATTGATGTGTTAGGGTTTTTGAATTATGCCTGGTAAATTGAACAATAACATGTCATATGGGTACCTTTCAAATGGGTACATCCACCTATAGTGGACTGGTCCACCAAGTCGTGCCTCATATGGAAGATGGATAGGGAGATGTTCCATAGAATCAAAGAATGAGGGAGGAAATATTCTCTCCATCTTGCACAGAATGATGGGAATGTTTTCTTCCATCTTCGCCAGGTCATCCTTGTTCAATGTTGTAGAACACAAATCTCTAAAGAAATGACTTATCTCTGTAATGGGATTCAGAACATGAGCCGGTAAAGAACTAAACGCTATAGGAAGTAAGCATTCCATAAACACATGGCAATCATGACTTTTCATCCCAATGAGCTTTCCCCTATTCACATCAACACACCTTGACAAGTTAGAAGAATATCCATGAGGCATCCTAAGACCTTTTACCCAATGACAGACTTGTTTTATTTGGTCTGTTGATAGTGTATAATTTGCTTTTGGCTTATACATGTTTCCATTGCTATGAATTTTTAGCTCCAAATCTTTTCGTCTACAGTACAAACCTATATCCATTCGGGCCTTGTCATTGTCTTTTGTCTTCCCCGCAACATTCATCACAGTATTAAAGATGTTGTCAAAGAAATTTTTTTCAATGTGCATGAAGTCAAGATTATGCCTTAACAAATTATCCTTCCAATAGGGTAGATCCCAAAAGATGCTTTTTTTCGTCCAATTATGCCACTCACCGTATCCATCAATTCTTGGTGCACCATTTTCAGTTATTTTAGGATAACCATTGATTCTATTCCAAACTTCTGGTCCTGTAAGATATGGTGGTGCGTCATCCATCTCCACTTCCCCCTTCTTGAAAGCATTCCTATTCCTCCTAAAAGCATGGTCTTTCGGTAAAAACCTCCGATGAGAGTCAAACCATGAATTTTTTGCCCCATGATATAATCTAAAAGCCTTGGTATGCTCCATGCAATGTGGGCATGCCAGTTTACCATGAGTGCTCCAGCCGGACAACATACCATAAGCAGGAAAATCATTAATTGTCCACATTAGCATGGCCCTCAAAATAAAGTTTTGTTTCCTTGAAATATCATATGTTATCACACCCGTCCACAGCTTCTTCAATTCGTCTATCAAGGGCTCTAAGTACACATCTATGCCAACCTTTGGATTGAATGGCCCGGGAATGAGACATGTTAAGAACATGTAAGGTTTAGACATGCACATTTCTGGAGGAAGATTATAAGGAGTGACAATAACTGGCCAACATGAATATGGTATATTTGATGCCTGTACATATGGGTTAAAACCGTCAGAGCATAAACCGAGTCGAACATTGCGTGGCTCGATACCAAAGTCAGGATATACTCTATCAAAGTGCTTCCAAGCCTCTCCATCGCATGGATGACGCAAAACACCATTCGTCGACATGTTCTGATAGTGTCCATGTCATTTGTCCTGCCGTTTGTGTTGAGGCATACATTCTTTGTAGTCTGGGAATTAATGGCAAATAGAACATTGATTTCATAGGAACTTTTTTGCTAGTAGTTGCTCCCGTGTTACGTGGTTGATATCTTGGCTTTCCACAAAATTTGCATTCAAGCAACGCGCCATCATTCTTACCATATTCATTATCATAGAAGAGCATGCAACCATCCACGCAACAATTAATCCTCTGCGATTGTAATCCCAACTTTGATACACACTTTTTTGCATCGTAGTATGTTTTAGGCAAACCTGATTTGATGGGTGTTGCATCCATAACCATTTTTGCAATAAAATCTATGCATTGGTTAGGAATATTCCAATTTGACTTGCAAGCTAATAGTCTGACACACATTGATAATTTCGAGTCTGATGCTCCTCCATACAACGGCTGGTTTGCATCCAACAAAATATTAAAAAACCTTTGTGTTTCTTCATTCGGAGCCTCTTCAATGTTATTAGAAGTAGATGCTTGCCACGACTCATTTTGCCTAAGAGCATCATGCACCATGTCTTCCATTGTTTGAAATTGGTTAATTTGACCACCTTCCGTCTCTACAGCCATCGAACTTTCATGATTTTGTACATGATCTTCTGGCAATCTTTCCCCATGATCCTCCCAAATGAAATAATTAGGCTTGAAATCGTTCTTGTAAAGGTGAACCTTTACAACTCTTTCGTGCAGAATCTTTGTACAATCGCACTTTAAACATGGACATCGAAGACCCCCGTCTCTACGATAACGTTCTTGTTCACAAGCTTTACTTATAAACTCTTCAACACCCAATACAAAAGACTCTTTCAAAGCACCTCTTCCTCTATGACACCTATCGTACATCCATGAACGATTTGGTTGAGCATCATCCATGTTCTGTACATAAATCGATTACAAAACAATTAGCCAATGGTTAATACACGTCTCCATAGTAGGACACGTGCCCTATCAAATGGCTTCCTAAACAATAACCTAAATTAATTTAGGTCCTCTTCTCTGCACAATATCTTAGAATGTTTTTCAACATGTCTCTATCTTAATACTTGTTTTGTACATGTAAATCACTATGTACAATGTTATTGTTTTATATTAATCACTATGTACAATATTGTTTTAAGCTTTCAAGATAGAAGGATATTGGCCAACCTACAAGTTGAGCTATAACTTTCACTACAACCTAGCATAGTTAAAGAAATATCAAATTACAGTAGATAGTGCTTGATGTGTTTAATTGTTTAGCTAAATAATTTTAATTAAAAAATCAACATTTAAAGAACTAAACAACCCTCCTAATATGTTACATACAGTTGCATAAGCATACATTTGGAAAAGGACAATTATTTGAAGGTTTAGGTCTTACTAGGAGCTTTGGTTGATTGTCAAAATGACTTGTTCTATACTGGATTGCTGGTACCGAGTGCAACTACAAAAGAAACATGGCATATCAATTTATAACAAAGTATTGGAGGGGAGGCGAATTTCAACTACTTTTCTATCAATGGGAAACATTTTAACAACATTCCACTAAGTAAAACCCAAAGAATATTAGGAATAGGAAAATCCATGCCAAAATTGGCACGTGAAATTATTTAAAATGTAACAAAAAATTACCTAACAACAATTATTCTATATTTATATTTATATTTATATTGTAATATGAATTTGTTTAAATTTAATCACCTAACAAGAAATTATGACTTCTTGAACTGTACAGAAAAAGTTATAGTCTTTACTTTAATCCAAGCTATACTATAGAGTGGGTATCTAAAGTATATAAGAGCTTTCAAGGTGGCTTTTTTCTGGACCGAGAAAAAAAAAGCCTACTTTTATTTCCTCTATATCAATGCTTTGCATGCGAAGGTTTGATTACAAACACAAGTTCTATGTCTGAACAACATTCCATGCTTGAACAACAGTTCATGGACTAATTGTGTTATGCACTAAATTGTACTTGAAGTTGAAGTTCAAACAAGTCAAATACTTCAAGTTTAAATTAATCAAATATTTCAAAATCTCATCATATAATGGACAATTTTCATTATATAAGTCTTTAAATATACAAAGTAATAATAAAAACTATTCCCCCATGTGTTTTGTTTTTTTTCTAATTAAACAGTAATATTTTATTGAGGTTCTTCTTTAGGAATGAGGTTGAAATATTGATAAAAAAAAGTGGAGGAGAATAACAGGTTCTTCTTCTTTAGCAGAAGGACAGAAACATGTGTCATTAGCAGTGGCAGTGGACGAGGTTGGTAAATCACAAACTTAGCTCTCCACCAAGGAACGGATGAATAAATGAAGACTAGTTTGTTTAATTTAGAACCTGTTTTTCATGTTTATTGTGCATCTGTGTAATACTATGAAAATTTGAAGATATTGGGGTAGATATTAGTGTGGGAACAGTGCATGTTTAAAGGAGTGAGGAGTTGAACTTTTAGTATTATAGTGACTACTTTCGAACTAAAAAAGATTGAAGTAGATGGTTTCTCCTCTCATCTGTAATAAAATTTGAAGTGAATAGTAAAAAAAAGGGTGGAAATGGTAGTGGCAAAGGAAGTGATAAGAAACACAAGATATGGAATCATATATCTCCCTATTATTGATTCAGAAATGAGGGACAGTGAATGCGTGTACTGGACACCCATAAGTAATAAGAAACACAAGAAAATGATGGATGCTAAAGGCATCTTCTTCACTGCTGAAAGGATCAGCTACCTTGGTCACAAGACAAACCCCAAAATGAAATCAAAATGCTATAATATTACCAAGGCCATGCAGATTCCAGTCCCCACCAATACTGTTAAAAACATTACACTGTCCATAATATTATCCTCGATTACTTAATAATAAACTAATGGTTGAGATCTTGCATGACCACTAAACAAACACTTATCTTCATCAGTTGTTTATAAATGCTCTTGAAGTTAATCAGAGTTGTTTAGCAAAAAACAGTGACTCAACAAATGATATGACAGAGTTCATATGATCATTGTCACTTAAAAAAAAGTATATTTTGAGTGAAACAATTAGTTAAAAAATGTTTGAACTATTACTATTTCAAGTTAATTTTAGGATTTACAAAATTAATTATAAAATTCATTGTAATAACATTTAACATAAGATTGATTTTTTTGTTTAATATTTGAATGCATTTGATAGTTTTCAAACTAATTTCGCTCTCTAAATAATATTAGGAGGGAAATCAATGGATTTGTGGATAAAAAGCAACTTATTCAATCATCAGATCAAACTTGTATTTCAGATTTAGCCATTTGTTCAAGAGGATTTCTTTTTTCCTATTTAGCTATTGATCTGATCTCTGTTCTTATTTACTTAGCAGTCTTTAGAAACTTATTTTTAAATGTTTTAATGGTTTAATAACAGTTTAACCATTTTGACAGTTTTAAACAAAAAAAATGGCAAAAATAAAACCTGACCAAAGATGAAAGGAAAACAGCTACATTAATAAATACATCACCATATGCTATAAGCTTGTGCAAAACAACCATTGATTAATCTTAAAGAGAAGTAGAAACCAGGACAAAGCAATTGAACATCAAAACTCTGAAACTCAAGCAGAGCAATGTACTATATTTAAAGAAGCATGTAAGTGTATGTATGTTACATGAAAATTCAAAACCATCAATACCTGCCCCTATAGTCATTGTATTCATCTTATTCAGAATCAAATCACGTTACCGGATAATTAAAACCAAAGGTTTCTGAAAATATGAGTAATATTTTTGCAATTTTTTTATATTATCATATTATCGTTTTTGTGTATATTCTTTTCCCCGAATAATTTATCATCTAAAACTAAAACTTGTTTATTTTATTCCCATTTTAAAAATATTTTTATGAAATGAAATTGATAGTGTAAATGAGAATTCGTTATCACCAAAGATTATATACCATGACCTATAAGGATCTATTACAGTTAACAAGCAAGGAATAACTATACAAAACAAAAAAGAGAAGTTAACTCATGACATCAAATGATTAACATTTAAAATAAACACTACTAGTAAGGTAAGTTTTTTCTCTGCTATTTTTTATTCCAGTAAGCTTCAAAGAAATTAGATAAACTAAAACTAGTCTCATCAAATATGGTTGCAATTGGTTAAACTATTTTTGTGAGAAATGGCTGATGTAAAGAATACTCCTATGATCCAAATAACATCCATCTATTCTATTTTATTATGAGAAAACTGCTAAAAATTCTTTAACAATGGTGAATGGTGTCAAAGAGTAAAATGTTTCATTAAAATATAGGAATATATAATTTTTATGATTTTGGATTTACCAATGATTTTTTCTATAAAAATATAGGAATATATAATATAGTTTATATTACCAATGATTTTTTTTATAAAAACATTGCATTTGGATTTACCCTTTTTTGGTTTGAGGCGTATGCTTCTTTCTCTGGTCAAGCTACTTACAATGATTGGTACATGTCACTTTACAATGTCTTCTTCACTTCACTTCCAGTTATCGCTCTAGGTGTTTTTGATCAGGATTTTCTGCCAAACTTTGCCTAAAGGTACTATATATATTGCCTTTTATTTCTTTAAATTTTGCTTTTAAAGGTTCTTGAAGAAGCAACACGTAGACATATACAATTCTTCTTCTTAGAAGACATTTTTCTTTTAAATTTTGCATTTTTTCTCTAGGCTGTTTATATTACCAGTTTATCTTTGACCTTTTTTGATTAATTGTGTTCACACAAAAGTTTATATTTATTACTTCTTTTTGTAAAAGTCTTGGTTCTGCCGTAAGGGGTTTGCAGCAGTGATTTTAAGCATTATGGTGGAACTATAATGGTTGTATAGCAACATTGATTTTAGGATGAAATCTAGCTAACACATTACTCTGTAAAGTTTTGATGCTATTGTGTGGCTGACATGTGTACTGAATTTCTTTTTTGGCTCTTGATTTTAAATAAAGATTGGTTGAAAGCCAAGATTCTACGCTAATCAATAATCAAACGGTCTGTCTTACAATATCCCTTTCTATATCTAGAGGGAGTACAAGACACCCTGTTCAGCTGGCCTCGGATTCTAGGGTGGATGTTGAATGGAGTCCTTAGTTCTTTACTGATATTCTTCTTAACCACTAATTTTGTGTTCAATCAAGCCTTCAGAAGAGATGGTAAAGTGGTTGATTTTGAAATACTTGGGGTGACAATGTATACATGTGTGGTGTGGACTGTGAATTGCCAAATGGCAATATCCATAAATTACTTTACTTGGATACAACATTTTTTTATATGGGGCAGCATCGCTTTCTGGTATGTATTTGTGTTGGTCTATGGTTACTTATCTGCAGCAATATCCACAACATCTTACAGGGTTTTTGTAGAAGCATGTGCTCCCAGTGGTCTCTATTGGCTAGTAACCCTTTTGGTTGTTGTGTGTGTTGCTACCCTATTTCTCCTATAGGTCTTTCCAAACTCGGTTTCTTCCAATGTACCATGATATTATACAGAGAAAACAAGTAGAAGGGATTGAAATTGGCTTATCTGATGATGATATACCTAAACAGGTCCAAGGAAAACTAATACACCTCAGACAGAGATTGAAGCAAAGGGAGTTGTGAAATGTAAATGGTTCTAAACATATATTCTTTGACCCTTCAAATTGTATTTGATTTCTTGCAAAGGGGCATTCAAGTAGTGAGAATTGCCAATGGCTTTTAATTTTAATTTTTTTTTCCTTCCTTGGTTTTTATTTGTTTATAAAATTAGCAGAGGACAATCTTTTGTGTAGCAGTCACCTGATGTAGATTAGGTATGTAAAGCTAGAGTATTTTAACTTATGGCTTCTCAATTAACAATGTATATGGTAATCACATCAAAACCATTAAACTGAATAGAATAGCTATTTACTCATTAAACAAAACGTAATAACTACTTACCCTTTTGTGGTACTTTCCTTTTTGAATCCCAAAAGCTTCCTCCACTTATCTTACCCTTCGAATCCTTTGCAGTCCTATATCACACAAATTCAACCAGAGAAAACCATATAAAACATATATAATTAATAATATAAATTATATGTTATAGTCCTTAAAGATTGCGTAAACATACCTTAACACGCCTCTTAATGTTCACTCAATGTCCTAACAATGCACCAAAGTATTCCACAGCACACCAACCAAACCAAACCCCATTTTGTGCCCGAAAAACCAAAGAACAAAGGTTTAGGATTTTCTCCTTTTACAAATGAAATCACTTAGGAATGAACAAAATTTACTTACCACAACAATCAGCAATTCAGCATATCTACAACATCGAACACTAAAAGATGCTTAGACATTCTAACTTCTTCTTCTCTGTGAATAACCGCAACATTAAACCACTACACACCAAAGAAATAAAGATATATATTAAAGGAACAACATTCTGGACTTACCACAGTTACTGAGACTGAATGACGGCGATCCAAAATCGGAGTGCGAGAACAACAGTCCTAGGGTTCCTCTGCAACTGGAAGAGTGCGAGATTAAGCCTATGATTGATGACAATCGCTTGATGACAAGAATGGCCAGAGAAGAACCAAATTTACTAAGCATTAGGGTTTGATTTACTTACCCGATTAAGCTACTCAACGCCGAACTACGACACCGCACCCAACAATGAGCCCCAACCACAGTGCTTGATGAAGGATTGATGAAGGTCACAATAATGGACAGAGAGAGGCGACGAAGAACCAAAGCACGATCTACACCCACACCGAAGACGACTCCAAAGACCAACACCCACACCGAAGATGGCTCCACAGGAGGACACCGAACTGAGACCGAAGATGGTTCGAAAGAGAAAGTAAAGCGTGATGGTTCGACAGAGAAGAAATGTCCAGGGTTCAACAAAGAGAGGAAAGCTCGAGGTTGAGAAATGACACCCAGCTTCCCCTTAATCAGAAATATATTTTTTTAAAATAATTATTTCTCTGATCCGTATACAATATCCGCATGTAACACCTGCCTCTAATTACAAACAGATAATACCACTTATATACGGATTCCATCCTTGGGTAATTTTCCCACTATGACGTGCCAACCATATATACAGAATTTATATACGAAACATCCGTATATAAGAAACCGTATATAACATTTTTTCTAAATTTTGTATATCAATTCCGTATATAATATCTGCTTTATATACAGATTTAAATCCGTATATAAACTTCTGTATATAAATCCATTATTTCTTGTAGTGACATGATGCATGCTAGTGATAGGTTGAAATCACAGGATCACAATGACATTACTGATGGAAATTAACACAAGTCGATACCAAACAAACATCCCACATCTTTCATTTAAAGAAACTCAGTTCATTACATTGCCTAAAAGGAACAAAGTACGAGTATCTCATTTTTTACATCATTCCCTAGCTCGAGCGATGAAGGCTTTCATTTCACCTACTAGCCATTTACAATGATTAATAAAAAGCTTTATCTCTTCAGGCGGGCTACAAAAGTGAGTACTCGCTTCAGCATCCAACACCATTTTGGGAATATCCTTAATTGCCCCATTTGCTAAAGCAGCCAAATGGGAGAAACTCTCCTTACAATGCTTCACAACCCTTTCTTGTTCCGCGATGTGATCCTCCATCTGCTTCATCAAGGCCTGATGCCTTTCTTCAAACTCCATTAACCTCCACCGCACCTCCTGCTCTTCAATATAATTCTCCATTCGCTTTATCATGGCCTGATGCCTTTCCTCTGCCTCCACTAGCTTCTAGCGTTCATGGTTCAAATCTGCCTCAAATGACATGGCTATCTCCTTCTTCTGACGCCCCACTTCTTCAACCAAAATTTGTGCTTCTTCGTAGAGGTGTTTCCATTGTTTTCCCTCTTCTAACGCCGCATTCCTCTCCTTAACCCTCATTGCTAGCTCCATGGTTGCAGCTGCAAGATCTTGCTTTAATCAGGATGTATAGTCTCTTTCGGCCTTCTGGCTTCTAACAATTTCTTCATAGCCCTGCTTTTTCCTCTTTAGCATTCCTCATATCTACGAAATCGTTTGTGCGCTTTGTAATTCATTAGCCAACCTGACATTTTGCTCTCTCAGTTTTTCCATTTCCGCCTTTAACTACTTCATCTCCTCATTCCCGAGGTCGTGGGATTGCCCCTCGTTAGTCGGCTGAGCACTGACCGGCTTGAAAGGCAATTTGATCTCCTTTACCCTTTCTACATTCCAGGTGTGCTAACTAACTCTACCGTCTACCATCCCTACCCTTAGATCCTTCTCTAATCGTACAACACTTTCCCAAACACTTCTAACTTTCCTTAGCAATTCAGTGAAATGTTCGTCTTCATAATAATGCAGTGAGATACTAAGGAGAAGGTGTCCCTTTCATGGGATGTCCGAATTGCCTTTGGACCAAAACAAGGTTGTAATTGATGCAATATCGGGCACCTATGTGGGGTATATTGGGAAAATTGCCACAATGATGGATAGAGGGTTTAATCCCAAGCCAAGGAAGGCGCCATTTTACATTTCCTCAACTCAAACCAGCAAAGAATTGTGCCCACTCATTTCCACCTTTGTCTTTAAGCTTTTGGTGCGACAAATCTTCCAATGGACACCTGACATCAACTACCCCCTTAAATACACGCGCAATCGTCCAAAAATACAGTGCCAGAAAACAACAAAGAATGTTCTTCCCCTTTCTTTCATGACAAAAACTCATGGTCCCATAAACATCCGCGAGGAGTGTGGTTACAGGATTCTCTGATCTTTTCTTTCTCGCCATAAAGACATATATTGTGGTGTAGTCCATGAAATCTTATATCTTGGGGAACAAGACGACGCCGTACACAGTAAGGGCTACCACATCCATAAATATCTCTCACTCTTCTTTATCAGCTAGATGATGTAGATATTGCTCCAGATATCCTTGCGTAAGTCCGCGCACTTGGTTCCTCGTTAACCTATCTTCAATTTCTTTAGGTTGTAATTTCATTATGGCAGCAATGGTGGGGATAGAGGTGTGATGCTCCAAATGCTGATAAGGAGTGATATCCTTTAGTGGTAAGCCTAGGATGTGCTCAAATTCTTCTACAGTTGGCGCCAACTACAAGTCCTGAAATGTGAAACATCTGAGCGGGGAGTCATAATATTGGTCTTTAGCTGTTTGCCTAAGTTTATCAGCCCTGTCAGGTTTCCGCCATGAGTCTTCAGACAAGGCTTCTTTCTCAACATGACAAAATCGGTCTACTGTATAGCATAAGATCTTGCATCAACTTCCATCTTGTATGATATCAAGCAGATAAACTTGTGATTTCCCCTAAAGCAAGTACGTTACCAAATGATGAATGAAAATGATGCATGATACATGCATAATATGAAAATGCAAAATCGTTATTTTCAAAAGGAACAAACAGTGTGAGAGTTACAAGGTTATACATTTCTCCCTTTGTGCCCAAATAGAGGTTCAACGCTTCATATTCAAGGTCAAGTATATGCAATCTCACAAGGATGGTTCCTTGAACCTAAAGATCAATGGTCACTAGAGCTATGTTCCCCTTCATAGCATCTCCACAACAGTCGAGTAATCAACTAGGTGCGAAGACACAAATGAAGAGAACAAACTCTAGCCGGGGTTCACACGATAGCCAAACAGAAAGTATGTCCCAAGTGGCACCGCTACACAACCCCTCTATTTCTAAGTTGCACTCAGACCCGGGTATAGGGCCCCACTCATAATATGCACAATGTGTGTGTGTGAAGGAAGAATGCAATGCATCCAAACTCTCACCTGCAAAACAACCAGAAAAATTATTAGACATATATAAACATGTCTTCTACCCTGGGGTTCAATATAGAACAATCAAAACAACTCACATGCAATTATTCCAAATATCAAACATAAATAAAGAAAAAGGGAAGAAAAACCATAAAGCAAAACCACATCAAATTCGCACATCTAATTAAATGGCCAGACTCTCACATGTCCCCAACAGAGTCGTCATCTGTCGCAACCGGAATCGTGATGGGACGACAATCCAAATAAAGACGCGTTTGAAAAAGAGATTTTGGAGTTGCCACCATAGTTTATTCTGGAAAACTACGAAAAACCCATAAAAGGATAAGGCATGGTCTATGAAAAACCAAATTCTGGGTTTGGAAGTCAGTTATGTGTAGGGAAGGTATTAGCATCCTACATCGCCTGCCCGAAGGCAGTACCTTTAACTACATACGCAAATGTGATGTGGTTTTCAAAATGTTTAACTATCCCCAAAAATAAAACTATAAAGAAACAAAATATATTTTAGTTTTTTGAGCCCGATAAGGATTGAACTTGCTCCTACGTATTCTCCTTCAAAAGAGAAATCAGGGTTACGTATTGAGTGCTAGGCTGATGCGGACGATTGCACGAGCACTCATATCATTATTTAATTATTTAGATTGATTGTGTTAAGTAATAGGCTGATGTGGACAATCGAACAAATACTTATACCTTTAAAACAATATTTTTGTTTTTTTTTTATCTAAAAAGAGAGAGAGAGAAAGGTATTAAGCACTAAGACGATGTGAGCAGTCACACAAGTGCTTAACCTTTTAAAATGCTTATTTTTGATATTATTACTTTTTTGTAGTTTTTATGTATTTTTCATGTATTATTAAATGGTAGATATCTAAAAATGAAATAAAAGTAAAATAATAAACAAAATAAAATAAAAAGAACAAAAATTATGAGGGTGTGAGGTTTAGTAGAAATCGAATGGGCTTAAGCCCAAACAGAATGGGGGTGCGAAATGGAGACGGGTGTGTGCAAAGGAGAATAGAGTTTTTTGTTTTAAAAAAATCTGGATATGGCCCAAGGGTTTTGCTTCTCAGCTCAGAAAACTTAGGGGTTTGTCTCCTCCACCCCATTTGTGCTCAATGTCCACGAGACTCAGAGTCTCTTCCTCTTAACAAAACAACCTAGGGAAAGGGGTCAAATCCCTTACTTCTCCACTTCGCGCGAGAGGGAATAACCGTTGCTCACCGAACCAACACTGTCACACCGTTTCCAATCGGCCAAAGGTATCGCTGGTGATGCCATTCGTCGCCAGACTCATTGCTAGCCACCGTCAAAGTCCTATATTCCCCTTTTCCCCTTATGCATAAGAAAGAAACAGTCTCAGTCCCTGGGACGCGTTCTCCCTACCATCGACGAAGCCAACCATCGCCGATGCATCCAATCGGAAAGAGCCCTTTCCCTACTGCTCAATCCCTCCTGAATCGCACAAAGACCTCTTCTTCTCTCCCTCACGCCATTATCCTGTCTAGGATTCACAATATGATGGTGGGTTTCGGAATATCAATTTGCAAGTTTGGGTTATGCAAAGGGAATGTTGGTCTTTAATTGCTGAAGGTGTTGATGGCATGGTTCATGTTAACTAGATGGGATGGGTTTCTAGAGTAGAGAGAGTGAAAGTTGGTGATGGTGAGGATGATAGTGACATAAGAGGTATTCTATGAGAGGGCCTTGTCTCGTGCTCTTTCTTTTTGTGATTTTATTGGATTAAAGAATGTAAATGATAGAAGAGTATGTTTTGGCGTTCTTGCCATTGTCGGAGCAACCTCAGAACAGGGTGATGAAGACTGAATGAAGTTTTTGGTGTGTTTTGTCAAGGAGGAATTGAAACAGAAATTAGGAGAAAGTAATGTTTTCCTCCCTATATATGATTCCTGTGTTATTTTCTAGGTGTAGGTTGAAGATATGACCTCGGTTGGAGGGAGAAGATGAACGTGGTGGACCAAGAAGATGAAGTATGAAGGGGAATCAATGGAGGGTCAACCGCACAAAGTTATAGACCCAAGCCAAATGCAACAAGATGAAAAAAAACATCCCAAATACTATCTCAATGGCTATACGGCCAACTAAAAAGTGAGGAGAAAAAGCAAACGAGGCAATATCAACTCAAATGTAAGCCGATAACCATAAGCTATTAAGCTATTATTCAAGAATTACATATACACTTGCAGGCAGTAAAGATTTAGAAAGGAAAGCTTACCTTGTGGCTTAAGTGTTCTTCTTGTAACTCTTTCTCTTCGGTGATATTGGATGCTTGAAGAAACTCCCCTCTTCTCTTTAAAAAGATGAAGGATAGTTATTGCGACCAGAGTGGATTAAAGTTGATGGTGGAGGTGAAGAAAGGTTATCTCCGCTCTGCTCTGGTAATGAGGTTTTTTCACTAAAAATCCCTCCTCTATCTGTTTTTTTTTTCAGATTATGCCCGTAACCGTTTTCTCTATCCAAATCCCCACAACGCCTCCCCCTTCCATTACTCGCGTCACGCCTTTTCTTTCATTTTTTTCTTTCACGTTTTCTCTCTTTTTTTTTGTCACGTTTTCCTTTTCTTTTTTTTTTGAAAGTTTTAGTGCACCTTTAGGCCTCGATTCTCTACCATCCAATGCAAAAAGGATATATGGCTTCAGTTTTTTTCAACCAAAGCCATATGTCGTTTTCAGATAAATAAATAAATAAAAGCACAATTTTTGAAAAAATTGAAAATTTTAGCACACCTTTAGACCTCGGTTCTCGATTAACTAGTGCTAAAAGTGATATATGTTTCGGTTATTTTACAATCGACACCTCTAAATTCGTGAAATTTTTAAAAATGTCAACATAGTTATATACTTCGATTCTTCAAAACCAAATTGAAACATATTATGCGAGTTTATGTGACAAATCTGCACTAATGTTAATAACTATTCATATTCACTATATTTATAAAAATCCTAAGAGTCTTTTGTAGGTGAATTTCTTCTCTGAACAACAAGAGATTCAATTTCGATTAATAAGAGTTTTCAAGCCACTGCTAGAATCTTGTCACCTGTTCGCAAAATTTACGCTCAAGATCATGATAAGATTGGAAAAGATAAAAAATTTATATTTTAGATAAAATAATGTAAATAGTTATTTTATATTAGGCTTAATTACCTACTTAGTCCCCATGTTGGGAGGTAATTTGCAATTTAGTACCCAGTTTTAAAAATGTAGGCATTTGATACCTATGTTTTGAAATTTGTATCAATTGAATCCTACCCACCTAACGCCGTTATAATTGATAACGTTTTTCTGACTGTGTATGTGATTTTTGCGAACGTGGCACTGAGGTTGCTTAACTGAGTTGACGTGGCAGGCTGATTTGGGAATTTGAAATGGGGTCACGTTTTTAAAATTGGGGAAAAAAACTAGGGTTTTATTTTCGTAACGTTGAAGAGGGCTAATTAGGGTTTTTTTTACAGGTAGGTAGCAGCAGAGGTGAAAGAGGTGAACTGAGGTGGGGGTGGCCTTCGTTGTGAGGTTGGTGTGAAGTGGGTGCCCTATGTTGAGTAACTATTGTTGTTTTCTGAGGTGAAGAAGATCGCAGAGGTGGGGTGCCCTTCGTTGTTTGCTTCGTTTGGCCTTCGTTGTTTGGTTGGTGTGAAGTGGGTGCCCTATGTTGAGTAACTATTGTTGTTTTCTGAGGTGAAGAAGATCGCAGAGGTGGGGTGCCCTTCGTTGTTTGCTTCGTCTGAGGTGGGTGTCGTATCCCTGTTGTCTTCTCTGATTGTGGTTCATTTTTGGGGTTGGGGTTGTTTTGTTGGTGTGGACGACGACGCAATGTCAACGAATGACTGTTCGTCTTGCTCACGGGGGAGCTGTCGTGGTGCTTCATCAAGAGGAATGCTTGGCACACAAATATGCTATTGTGGAGAGCTTGCCGTATTGAGAGTCGCGAAAACTGCTAAGAACCAAGGCAAGCCTTTTTGGGGCTGCCCTAATTACAAGGTTTCTTCCCTTGGTGGTGTTTTTTATTTTCGGATACATTTATTTGGTTTTGCCTGAGATGATTTTGGTTTATTGTTTTGTACAGCGTAGTCGAAATGAAGAAGTGCGAGGATGTAATTTCTTCAAATGGGCCAGTGAAGATAATGTTGATGAAAGGGATACTACAATTGGGTGGCAAAGGAGAAGGATTATGAATTTGGAAAAATCACTTTTGGTTTGTCAGAGAAGGGAGAAGGTCTTCATCTGGATGTTATGTTTGATGGGGTTGATTAATATCGTCTTTGTATGTGTTATGTTTAGGGTTTAGTTGAAGTGTTGTATCAGTTACATTTTGTGATGAAGAACTTAGTTAAATTGTGAAGAAGTTACTTAAATTGTAATGAGATTGTGCTTGTAATGCCATTGTATTTAATGAAGAAGATGGTTATATTAGAATGTAATTTTCAGACAAGTGTTATGTTTATGGGAAGAAGTACCAAATCGTTATAATTTTCAAAGAAGTGTTATAATAATTTAACTCACTTAGACTAAGAATAATCTCTTTTTAGTATGGCTGAAGTACACTTTACAATTATACTCAGACTCAATCTCCAACCTTGCTATTATACTCAGACCGAATGTCCTATAGGTGTTAATTCCAGTTGAAAATCCCCACAAGTGGAAAAACAGCATCCACTGAGCGTGGACAAACGTCCCACTTCTCGATGCCCAGCGTCCACTAAGCGGTTGTGGACGACCGTGGTCTTAGTTCGCTGAACGAGCCTCCTCTTGTGCCTTATTGGGCGTTCGGTTCGCTGGACGAACGTCCTCTTCTGCCTGAGTGGGCGTTCGGTTCTCTGGACGAGCGTCCTCTTCTGCCTCACTGGGCGTTCGGTTCGCTGGACGAACGTCCTCTTCTGCCTGACTGGGCGTTCGGTTATCTGGACGAGCGTCCTCTTCTGCCTCACTGGGCGTTCGGTTCGCTGGACGACCGTCCTCTTCTGCCTCACTGGGCGTTGGGTTCGCTGGACGAGCGTCCTCTTCTGCCTCACTGGGCGTTGGGTTCGCTGGACGAGCGTCCTCTTCTGCCTCACTGGGCGTTCTGTTCGCTGGACGAACGTCCTCTTCTGCCTCAGTGGGCGTTCGGTTCGGTGGACGAGCGTCCTCTTCTGCCTCACTGGGCGTTGGCTTCGATGCGTGAATTGGACGTTCGTTCTCGTGGCGAGCGTTTTTTAAGTGCAAAATATCAAATCAGCCAATACAATATGACAGAAACTACATCAGAAAACATCACATATCATCCAAAATAGTTCAGATATCATCCAAAATGTATACATTGTTAAGTGCAACATACACTACAGAAAGCAAAGCAACAGTATTTAAAGTCAAAGTACATATCCAAAATAGAACAAAGATGTACTTAATGTTCGAAACTACAACAATCTAAAGTTGTGCTGTGATTTCATCAGTCTGGGGTTCCTGAGTTATCTGACTTGCTTGAGTTGGGTCTGGTGTACGTTCTTCGTTTGATTGTTCACTTGGTTGAGAAGGGTGTGGGTAGTGTTGTTGTTGACTTCTCTGTGGGTAGTGTTGTTGTTAACTCGTGTGCATAATCATATAGTCTTTGATATTGTTGTTCGAAACAACCATCAATATTGGCGGATGCCATTGCCTTTGCCCTACTTGTTGTAGACCTAGAAACACCAATGTTGTACTTTTTACAGAATTTATTGTGCAGGTTTTTCATATTAATATCCGGATTTCCTGTCATGGTCTTCTCTAACCTCCCACTTAACCATTTAGAGGTAACTAAACCAATTTTGAATTCCCTACTGCATGTATGACTGTCTACAATTTTCCTTAACTGCCATGTACTTTGGGTACTCCTATATCCACAATATGCATACCATGGACATTTCCCTTGTGAACCAATACATTTGACGCATATTCTTCTGTTGTCATTCTTAGAAATCTTCAACTTCCTACCGTTATGTACTCCATAAGTTCTAATTGCATCAGTGAAATCTTTTTTTTCAGCAAAGTACGTTCCCAGTTGCCATTTATATTCTTTCATACTAACTGGCTCTGAAAAGATCCCAAAATCTCCATATCCAGTTGTTTCATTATCTGACTCATCACTTAAATAAATACTGCCACAACTATCAGATTCCCACTCACTATCAGATATTCCCCGGGCCTGTACATGCTTTTTTCGAGTAGGACATCCACTTCTTTTACCCACTTCACCAAACAAACTACCTTCGGATTCCTCTTGTTCGGGTTCTTCATCTCCTTCCAATATAACATCCTCCAAATCATCTCCTTCCAATATAACATCCTCCAAATCATCTTCATTCAGAGAAGCGTCTTCATCAGAACCTACCCAACTATTAACATCAAACTCATCCTGTACATCCCCTACACCACCATCTACACCACCACCAATGATATCATCCTCCCCATCCCCTACACCACCACCAATGATATCATCCTCCCCATCCCCTACACCACCACCAATGATATCATCTTCACCATCCTCACCATGTTCAGGCAGTTGACCTTCAACATCCTCACCAACTTGAACAACTTTATCTCCATCCTCACCAACTTGTTGTTCACCATCCTCACCAATTCCTTCTTCACCACCATTCTGACCAACCTCACCAACCTCATCATCGTGATCTTCACCTTCATGACGATGTTCCAACATTTCTATATAATCTGGTTCGGACACCGTGTGAACCACAAATAAATGAGCTTGACCATTCAATATCGCAATGCTGACCACATGCATTGCACATATGTCATCACTTAACAATTCCAACCTAGCTTCTAATACAGAACCACCCAGGGAATACCACACCTCCTTAACATTTCTATATCCCATCTCCTTCAGTATGGACAAGATTTCAAAATAACTCCATCTGTCTGTGTCAACCTTCAAGGTACTGGTAGAACCTCCATGGTATCTAAATGACCCATCATTCACAAACTTACCCCCATGGTGAAACACCACCTCAACATCAGGGTCTGACATTTTCTTTAATTCTCAACTATTATATGCCTATATAAAAGTAAGTGTCAGACTACATATGGAACAACTTAATGACCTTCACATGCATCTACTATCATTATTTAATGACCTTCACATGCATATACTATCATTATTTAATGACCTTCACATGCATTGTAAAGATGCCACGTTTTGTATCAGCTATTAAACAATTACGCATACAAAGTTAATCACACCAAAACTTCTGATTCACCTACAACATTCCATTTTGTCTCGATGCTTAAATAAATACGCAAGGACCACACAATAAACAACAACCACACAGTCAACAATACGAAAGTGAAAACAGTACGCACTTAAGGTACACAAAACAGTACGCACTCACTCATGGGGAACCAAAAACATACAAACAATAACCATAAGAAAACGACAGGCACTAAAGACAGGGACCACTCCAAACACAACAAAGGGGACCACGACTGGAACACAACATCACACACTAAGGGGACAAGAATCCAACATATTACCATGGGGGACCGAAACTACATAAAAGAAATCATAAAAATTGCACCTTTCACCTTTCCGCCTCCAAAGGGATACCGCTATCGCTTTCGCTCACCCGCCGCCAAAGGGATACCGCTATCGCTTTCGCTCACCTTTTCGCTCAACAGATCTCGTTCCACAACCACGACAATCCTTCACTCAGTATCAACCTTTGCTCGCAAATCCTTCCACACTATCAACCACAACAATGAATGAAAAATCCCCAATTTGTAACTTACTATTCGTAGCCCTCTTGAACGTTACGGAAATAAAACCCTAGTTTTTTTCCCCAAATTAAAAAACGTGACCCCATTTCAAATTTCCAAATCTGCCTGCCACGTCCACTCAGTTAAGCCACCTCAGTGCCACGTTTGCCACGTTTGCAAAAATCACATACACAGTCAGAAAAACGTTATCAATTATAACGGCGTTAGGTGGGTAGGATTCAATTGATACAAATTTCAAAACATAGGTATCAAATGCCTACATTTTTAAAACTGGGTACTAAATTGCAAATTACCTCCCAACATGGGGACTAAGTAGGTAATTAAGCCTTTATATTATATATTTAGAATTTTTTAAATGATAAAATATTTATTCTCCATATTATTTAAACATCTAATTTTAATAGTCTTTAAAAATTAAAATTTATCACCCGTCCTACGGAACAAGTCTTATCTTTTACTCTATAACTTCCAAGTATTAAGTTTGTCTAATCTAATACATATTTTGACATCATCTAATGTAATACTTAAAAAGAACATAGAAAAAGATTGCTTTAAGAATCATAGCATTATTACTTGTTAGAATGTTTTCTATTTGAATATTGTTACATATTGTCCAAGAAGTGCCACAATATTAGAAAAGAAGAAGATCACATGTCATGGTAGCACGTAGCATGGAACACTGACCGCCAACAACCACTTTATGTATTTCTCTGTCCTTCCTTCTACTTTTTGTTCTCCCTAATGCTATGCATATTATTAACTTTTTTATTTCCTCTTCCTTCCAATATATTATCCACACCAAAACTTATAAGCGTGTGGGGATCAATTTGTGTATAATAGTTAAGTTTAAATTTAAATATGATAAATATATATGGTGAAAAAGTTTAATCGTTAATTGTAATTTTATGCATAAAGTTATTATTTGTTCACCTTGTAAAATAATTTGTATTAGCAGAAGAAATAGAATGGTCACTTAGAATTCACTAAGATCATGTTAGAAGTGAACTTTAAACCTAATTCAACCTCACAAAACTAATTTGTAGGGTGAGGTTTGCACTCACTTATAAACTAAAAATTGACCTTATTTCTAGTCGATGTGGGACTTCTAACATACATAAATACAATGTATAACAGGTAAAAAGTGCCAAAGTCGATTTTTTATATTTTTATTTTATTTTTTGATAAATTCAACAAGTTTGAAAGAGACTAAAAAGGAAAAATTAAAATATCATTAGTAGATTATATTGGATTAATATAAGAGTAAAAAAGAATTATTGGAGATATTATATTAATAAAAAAAATAGTGTTTATATTGTTGGAATCTCATCTCAAAATTATAAATAAGATAGTTTTAATATATATCACTTTAAATTAGATTTAAAATTTATTTTTAAAATAGTATCACATTATCCAAAGTTTTTTTGTTTTTTAGTAAACTTATCGTATCATTATTAGGCGACATTAAAATTTAGTTTCGTGTACGAAATATAGATGTTTTAATGAGAAATATGTTAGAAATTTCATATTGAAGGTTTACGTTATCTTTTTGAAAAAGTGAAAATAATGAAAGATGTTTAATGTCTTTGAACATAATCAATTATGTCACAAATTATTATATATAATAAATTTATCATATTTTTTTAATAATTATATTAATATCAATGTTTGATTACATAAGAAAGTATGTTGTCATTAAGCCTAATCCTCGTTTGTTCGAACAATATTGGTTTTAGGGAAAAATCTTTCGTGTTCTGTACACAAAAATATATTAAGAAAAGAAAAGAAAAAGCAGCAGAAAAGTTCAGTGTTGATGATTCCTTCTTATCTTTTTTTTATTAAATTTTTAGAAACCCTACTCTTTCTGCATACCCAAGTGATATATATGCCATATTTACACTCAACCTTCACACCCAAATATATGCCATATTTTTAATTTATTTGATAATTTTATATAAAACACGATATAAATAATGTGAAGTTTTAAAAAATTGATTAAGAATTAAAAAACGTTTTATAAATAATAGTAGTATATTTTATCTTAAAAAGTAAAAACTATAAATGAATTTTCATTTAAAATTTTTTTCATCTTATAAAAATCTTCATCTTTTTAAAATTCTTTTACTAAACTTCTTTTAGATTTTTTTTTGTGAGATTGTCCTCTCATCTCTTTGAAAATTCAAGCATATCTTAACATTTTTGAAGCAACATCTATTCAATCATATTTTTCTATAAAATAAGTTCTCTTTTTGTTTTTTTCTTGAGTCAATTCTAGATTTTATTTCATGTGGCTTTAAAGGGTTTGCATGTGGTCTTAGATAACTTTATTTGATTATTTATTCTTTTTGTGATCATGAGAGTGTGCTCAGGTAATATTAATCTAAGATTTTATATGTAGTTATAGCTACATGAGAATTTTTGGTTTATGTGGAGTCTCTTTGAGTTAGGGCTCTTCATCTAAGAAAAGGACAGAGGGATGACTAAAATATTCATGTTTGTGGGTATCCGCGAATAAAATCTGCTATGGATAGTAAGCGGATGCTTCAAATGAGTATCTACGAGAAAGAGTAATGGATAATTTAATACTCACATATAAATGGGTCTGGTACAGGTATCATACTACTCGTATCCATGAGTATCCATTACTCATAAAAAATTAAAATTAAAATTTAATTTACATTTTATTAGGTTAAATTTAAGTAAAATTAAAATTTAATTTATATTTTATTAGGTTCAATTTAATTAAAATTAAAATGTAATTTATATTTAATTTAATTTACAGTATATTTTATTTTCATACTTTTATTTAGATTTCATTTTAATAATCTATAAATTATTAAGTTTTAAATATTCGAGTATTCATGGGTTAACAAATAAAATAGATTAGAAAAACCTTAACTACCTAAGAAAGGTGTCAACCTAGGTTACCTAGGCCCAACTAAGTAAACCCCATGAAAATGTTATAAATAACTACGTTCACGAGGTAATATTATTTCATATACATTATAGCATTACACATATACCTGATTTGAACGTTGAAGTGTCTTTGCAAGCATCCCACTCGTTTGTGCATTGAAAAGATCTTACCCGAATACATCTCTAATTTCATTAATGAATGGAATACCACGTCTCGAACTTACAACATATAAGAAGAGGAACAAAAGTTTTTCTTGTGCAAACTAGTGGTAGATGTATTTCGCCCTGACAAAAACATTTGGCGCCTACCATGAGGCCAAGGTATATTTCCAAAAAGGAAATTGGTGTCTAATAGAAACAAAATGAACAACGATAAGCAATTAGAGACTGAAGGACCAAGTAACAGTTCAAGCAAGATGGCTTTGTTGTTGGAGTTATAGAAAGAGTTGATTGAGCTAAAGAAATGTAATGTATACGAGATGGATGCCTTGAGAGAAGATAATTCAAGGATGAAAAGAAAACTAGAAAAGGCTGAGTGGGGTGAGTCGAAGTCCTTAACAATATACTGATATGTGACGACAACATTGATCTGGACAAACATATTGACATCTATGTAACTTAGGTTACCATGTACACCACAAACGATATTATCATGTGAAAAGGGTTCCCTACCTTACTCAAGGGTGCAACCTTAAGGTGGTTCACCATACTTCCCCCTTTCTCTATATATTGTTTAAACATGTTAGTAGCGCATTTCAGCAGGTACAAGTCGACCTTATCACCTCACCTCTATAGTGCTCATCGGCTAAAGTTGTTAAAACAGATCACCCAACCCAACCCATCACTGGCTGACCACTTGGTGAGTCAAGCCAACATGACTCACTTATTAGTGAGCTCAAGAAATTTGAGCATGGACCAATCCACCATGGACTGGTGGGTTAAATGCGTTGGCTCATGTAATTAAAAAAAATACAACTTTTTTTCTTCAATCTAACACTTTTTTTAATATATAACCAAAACCCCAAAAGCAAACCTATTTTAAAAGTTTTTTTTTCTCATTTTATAGACAATAAAATTCATTCATCCCAAAAGCAAAATAATAATTCTAAATAAAATATAAATAATCTCAAAAGTCAATCCAACATATTCATCTTAAAGCTTAAACTTTGGATACCTTAAATCATACCTTACTACCTTAGGAAAAGAAAATGAAAAATGAGAGATAAAGGTAGAGAGTGAATGAAGTGTCATGGACGTGGACATCTCTCCACCACAATTTTAAAAAAATGGTTTGCTTGTGTTTTTTGCTAAATTCTTAAGTTAAAAGTGAAATGTATTCTTTTATATATATTTGGTAAGCCAACGCGACTCACTACAGGTTCAATTCGGGTCAGCCAAGTTTTTTGTAAGTTGAGTCCATTTTTCGTCTATATTGAAATTTGCAATTTTTTGTTAAACCTGACTCAAACCATGATGGGCCAAGTTAACTAACTAGTTTTAATCCATTTTGACAGCTTTATCGTCAACATACAACAAGAGAAGGGGAGTCATTATGAGTGTGTTGTATAAAAGCTGACATAATCACGAACAATATTTCTTGAGGCGTGTAGATTCACTGTCCTTAAGGACTTATCCGCGGTGTATTGTGGAAGTCCCCCAAGATACAACAGGGAACTTCCCAGAATATCTTTGACAATCTCAGAACTAGCAAGGATCTCTAAAAAGAGTATAAAATAAACCTAGAATATTTTTAGAAGAGGAAAAGAAGAAAGGAGAATGAGAGAATACTTCTTTTGGTGTGTTTTACGGAATGGAGAAAGGCCTCTATTTATAAAGCTAGAAGGGAAGAAAGAGTAATAAATTTTTGACTGTTGAATTGGAAAAAGGAACGTTGTAGTAATGTTGGCCAAAAGAGACATTGCTCTCAGCGTATAATTCAACGTTGTAAAAGTTTCTTTTGCAATAAAGTAATATTATTACAACAATCCCCCACTTATTGCAAAAGAAAGTTGAAAAGAAAAAATCTTTGACTCAAATAGTTCAAACATTAAAAGAAGGATAATAAACTTTTATCTTGGATCTCATAGGATGTAATGCATCAGAACTGGTATAGCAAGCTATATGAACCAGTCTTAGATTTAGAAACTTAACACACAATGTAGTTGGTATAGCAAGCTATATGAACCAAAGACACTTGACGTGTGTTAGAGGTTTATCAATCACAATACACCCCCACAATCCTTGTTGTTATCATTGTGTTGTGCTTACTAGGCCATGCGCTTGCCCGGTATTCATGAGTACTCTAGAGATCATGCCAAGATCTCATGCAAGTGGCCCCACTCAACACTCATATAGGTGATTTCATCAAGTGTATGCTGTAAATCATACACCACCCATAAGGGATATGAAAATCATTAAAACTTTGTTTAAACTAAAATTCTTTCACCACATAGAATTTTAATAACAAAGTTTAGCCTCTCAATAATGCAGTATCTAGCACTTACACACACCATAGGAATGGTCATAATCAATTAAAATCAATTTAGTGTTATTCGAACTAACAAGTGACTTGTTTTTACCCATATGAACCTTATTCATGGGATCTCCAATCACAAAGGTTGGGCTTACCATCACTTGTTTGTTTGCAAGTGGCTTAAGTCTCATTCCCCTCAATGTTTCTAATATCATTAGTCTTCTTAGGAGTTTTGTCAGAGGATATGCTAGATTCCGTTCTGAATTCACATAGTCAATGGAAGTAGTTCTTTAACAGTTGCTTCATCAAATTGTGTCTCTATTCTTTCCATTGTAATTCTTATTTTTAGCTATAGCTATTGTCGATTGGCAATCATAGTGTATTGACACCGATGGGGTTGGTTTAATTCCTAGTGGACTTTGCTAAGAAGTGTTCAACCACTCACTCTCACTACCAGCCATCTCAAGAGCGACAAACTCAGATTTCATTGTTGATCTTGCAATAATTGTTTATCTGGCTGATCTCCATGTAATCGCCCCACCCCTACGTGTGAATACATAACCACTAGTAGATTTTGTCTCATCTGAATCAGATATCCAGTTAGCATCATTGTACCCTTCTAGTACAGCGGGAAATCCACTATATTAAATGGCATAATCCATTGAACCTCTTAAGTATCTCATAAGCCTGGAAAGTGAATTCCAATGTTCTTGATTTGGACATTGAGTGTACCTACTTGATAACAAATTTATGAACACCGAAAAACGGCGCCAAAAACTTGTTTAACCCTCGGCAAGTGTAACCGAATCGTATCAAGTAATAAACTTGGTAAGACCAAGTATCGTTCTTCCAAAGGACTCATGTCCTAGTTAGTTATATGATTTCTTGATTATTTAAGACTTGAGAACAAATTGTTATAAGTTTCAATTGCAAAAGACAAAAAGTAAACATGTATGCATGTGATGATCAATGGGAAAGAAGAACACAAACACTTTGAACGAATTAGATGGATGAGTATGTTGTTGGGGTAATCAATTTCATCGTATCCACTCTCATATTTTTTTAGGAATTCATCATTCTTTTCATAAATGCTAATGCCACTCTCTAAATCACCTTGCAAAGAAAGCCTATCCTTAATTACGAGTTCATACAATTCCTAGCATCCCTAATAATTAATTCTGAAGCACAGAAGCTTAAAGGAAAACAACCCTCATATTCCTAGTCTAGGCAATATGCTATTGGGAGAATTTCCCCAGATCTAGATTTCCCCGTATGTTCCCATATCGACAAAATCAATAATCAAGTCATCGAATGAGTTAAACAATGCATGCTTTGAGCAAAGAAGAAAAACCCTAACTAATGATGAAAGAACGCATGTATCATAAGTATGATGTTTAAACACAAATTTCCATATATGAGAGCTTCAAAAGATTACATTGATTCCCTAACAACAATACAATGTTTAGTTCACCATATTCATGGTGAAACTAGATGAAATACAATGAAAGAGTGAAAGATAGAACCCTAGAAAGTTGAGTAGGTAGCCTTAGCATCCAAGATCTTCCTCCAAGGGGTGGAAAAGTGAGTGTTTGCTTCGTACTCTGCAAAAGATACAAACCCTAGGACGTCCTAAAGCTTATGTATTATTCTAAAAATTACAGAAAATTAGGCCCAAGCCCATAAAAGTAACAAAGAACCGGTCCAAGCCCATTTAGAATGGCGCTCAGCGGTATTTTATCGCTGAGCAGTACTAGCGCATGATCCATTTTGCCCCCAGCTGCTGTTTTGCCTCTCAGTGGTGATTTCGGTACCTGAAAACTGCCGCTCAGTGCCAAATTACCGCTCAGCGTCACTCGGTCGCACTTTTTCTGCATTCTGGTTGACTTTTCAGCATTCTGATTGACTGGTTGACTTTTCTGGTTGACGGGTTGACTTTTCTGGTTTCTAGTTGACTTTTCAGCACTCTAATCATTCAATACTTCAATTCTTCTTTCAAATCATTCAATTAGCCTACAAAATCAAGGGAATCTTGCACAAAACCATTAAATTCACCTTCAACTCTCTTATTCACAAAACTAAAGCAAAAATATGAGTTCAAGCTAGTTTTCTAAGTCTTAAAGGTTGCTTTTGGTATCAATTTTAAGCCTAGAAATAACGGTTTTTCAACCGTTATCACTACTCAATCTACCTACTTAATACGATTTGGTACACTTGTTAAGACCTTGGTAAGTGTACCAAATCGTATCAAGTAACAATAAATGGTAAGACCAAGTATTGTTTCGCAAGAGACTCACGACACTAAACAGTTATGTGATTACTCAACTAATTAAGACTCTAAATAACAAATTTTGGGGTTTTTCAATGCAAATGCAATAAAATAAACATGAGTACAATTTGATCAATTGAGGCTAAACACAAGAATAAATGGACGAAGTTGATGATATTGTTGTTGGGTTTATATTTCACCTAATTTACTCTCCTGCATATATGAATTCATCTTCTTCATTAATGTTAATGTCACTTTCTAATTTACCTTAAAACAAATGTCTCGGTGAAAAAAGCCTACTCCTAATTACTAATTCATAATGTCTTGTCTCCCTAGCAATTAATCATGCATTACATTCGCACAGAAGCTTAAAGACAACTGATCCTCCTATTCCTATGTATAGGTAATATTGCTTTCGGGAGAATTTCCCTAGTTCTAGATTTCCCCATATGTGTCCATATCAACAAAATCAATGATCATGCAATTGAATGAGTTAAACAAAGCATGCAAAGAGTGTAGAGGAAAAACTCTAACAATTAATGAAGTAAAGCATATATAATCAAAAATCAATTCAATACATGGGAGTTTACAAAAGTTACATCAATCCCCAACAACAATGGAGGTTTAGTTCACCATAGACATGGTGAAACTAAATGAACAATGGAATGAAAGAGATAGAAAAGTGTGTTTCTGTTCTCAAGCCATCAAAAGATACAATCCCTACGACGTCCAAGTCCTTAAATATAACATAAAAATAACAGAAAACGGGTCCAAGCCCACGAAATTGGCGCTCAGCGCCCAAAAGTGGCGCTCAGCGGTAGCAGCGGTACTAAAACTAGCGATCAACCCCACTACACTGGTTGACTTTTCTGCACTGGTTGACTTTTCTGCACTCTAGTTGACTTTTCTGAATTCTTGTTGACTTTTCTACATTCCAACTATTTGGCACTTTAACTCTTCTTTCATATCATTCAATTAGCCTACAAAATCAAGGGAATTCAGTGATAAAATCATCAAGTATAACCTCAAGTCTCTTATTCACAAAACTAAAGCAAAAACATGAGTTCAAGCACGCTTCTAAGTCAAAAAGGGTGTTTTTAATATCAAAATTAAGTATAAAAAATAATGGTTTTTCAACCATTATCACAATCCCAAACTTGAAACTTTGCTTGTCCTCAAGAAAAATGTAATTTGGCTTAAACAAAATACTTATACTACAATGGTCTATCACACCAAAAAGCATTTTTTTCTAGGACAAGTAAATCACTCATGTTTGTTCATCATAAAAAGATTAGTCAAGATATAATGCTTTATCCAATCAAGCTTCAACTATGGTGCTCACATAATCAAGACATACACAAAAGATGCAAACCTCATGAATAATCAACCAACCAAGCAAGAATGTTATCATATAGTGTATGGAACAATTCCTCACCAAAGACAGTGTTTCACTCAAGCACTCAAAAGTGTTTCACTCAAGCACTCAAAAGTGTTTCACTCAAACTTAAAGGTGTATAGTGAGGTATCACTCTAACACTACACCATCACAATGTCACATGAATCAACTTTGCCTTTCATTTAACCACGTATCAAACACACTCACAAGCAAGTTATCATCACAAGGACTTTTGAAGGCTTCTATTGAGACTAGGCTAAGAAGAAAATTGGTTTTTCTAGACAACAAAATTACTTGAGTTAAGAGAGTGCACAATTCATTCATTCATATTAACAATTAACTCTCTTTCTCCTTTTATGTGAGAAACCAAATCTTCAACTTATTCCCACTTTCTTTTCATTGAGCTCAACCTTTTCTTTTCTTTCTTTTCTTCTCTTTTCTTTTTCTTTTGCTTCTTGCTTTTGCTCAATGCTCTTTGATAAATTTTACAAAGTTCTTTCCGGTTTCTCACCATCCCAAACTTGAACCATTCTCCATTACCATAAAAACATACTCTACTTAACTCAAGGTAAGGATTTCAAAAGGGGTTTCTCCACTTTTCAAATTTAGGCTCAAGGAGAAAAGGTTAGAGAAAAATTGTTCTTTGTTGGGTTCACCTATTTGCATTAGCTCTAAAGGAGAAGAAAAAATGGCCTTGACCATGTGTAACAAGCAAGCAAGTGGTTCAATCATAGAAAATTAGGCAAAATCAATCATGCTTCCAAAATAATAGCATTCAATCAATCAAAAACTCTGGAGCTCAATCTCTCATAGGTTAACTCAAGTTCCACAATTTGATAAACATCATGCCCAACATATTAATCACAATTGAAATCGTGCATCTGATTTTAACAAAACTATGAGCAACCACCATCTATGCTTAAAAGCCTCACCAATCATTAACTCAACATGCATCATAAAACAATAGAGCAAACACAAGAATATTAATCATCACAAACAATTTATCACATCATACCAAACCATTGCAGCACAACTCATTAAACCAAGTACATAAGCAAAAATAAAAATAAAACAAAATTTAAAAAAAAAAAGCAAAAACATAAAAATCTTGATCCAACAGAATCCATCAGTAGATGATGTCAGTAACATCCATCAGTAAATGTCTAATAGTATAACATCCATCAGTATATGCTATGAGTAGCATCCATCAGTAGATGCTCTCATCTGAATCTTCCAGCATTCATCAGTAGATGTGAATCCTTCTCATCAGCATCCATCAATAGATGTTAAGCTTTCTCATCTTCATCGGCATCCATCAGTAGATGTCATCAGTAGCATCCATCAGTAGACGCTTAATCACATAGCATCCATCAGTAGATGTTTAATCACATAGCCTCCATCAGTAGACGATATCATTCATCCCCCTCATCATAGCAGCCTTCATCAGTAGATGTTGTAATCTGAGTCCTCCTAGTATCCCTCAATAGATGTTGTCCAACATCCATCAGTAGATGTTGTAATTCCTGCAAAGCAAATTCAAATCCAAAAGAAAAAGTTAGAAATTGGATTGCCTCCCAATAACGCTTGTTTAACGGCATGAGCCTGACACCATTAAACTCAATATGGATCTTTGATGTTGGTGTTTCTTTTGCTTTCATCACACTAACTTATCTGCAGCATCTTCCTGTTCACCATCTTTACCCTCCTTGAATAAGGAGCCTCAATCTCAATAACTTCATTCTCTTTGATATCGTTAACCACTTCATACACAAAACTTGGTGAACATGACACTTGAAGGATGGCGCACAACGCCCTTAATGGGGCACCCAGGCACACCCTGCGACCTTCTTAAACCTTCTTCTCCTGATGATCTTGTGCTCCTAGTACAGATTTTTCGAATTTTATCCTGCAAACACTAAAGAACACTGCACTAGAGCACCCAATTAGCACAAACAAATAAAAAATAAAAAGATAAAAAGATGAAGAGATAGAAAGATAAAAAATAAAAAGATAGAAACATAGAAACATAGACAGATAGAAATATAAAAAGATAAAAAATTAAAAAGAAAAGAAATGAAAAGATAGAAAGATAGAAAGATAAAAAGATAAAAAGATAAAAAGATAGAAAGATAGAAAGATTAAAAAAAAGGTAAAAAGATAAAAAGATAAAAGGATAAAAAGATGAAAAGATAAAAAATAAGAATAAAAAGATAAGCAGATAAAAAGAAAAAAAATAAAAATAAAAAAACTATAAAGATAAAAAGAGAAAAAGAGAAAAAAAAGATAAAAGAGAAAAAGATGAAAAGATAGAAAGATAAAGAAAAAATAAAAAGATAAAAAGTCTAATCGGTTAAGAATCACACAAATAGAATAGTTATACCACGAGTCCTCGGCAACGACGCTAAAAACTTGATAAACAAATTTTTAATCCCCGAAAATGGAGTCAAAAACTTGTTAAAACCTCGGCAAGTGTACCGAATCGTATCAAGTAATAATAAATCGTAAGACCAAGTATCATTTCATAAGAGAGTCACGGCACTAAACACTTATGTGATTACTCAACTAATTAAGACTCTAAATAACAAATTTTGGGGTTTTTGAATGCAAATGCAATAAAATAAAACATGAATGCAATTTGATCAATTGAGGCTAAACACAAGAATAAATGGATGAAGTTGATGATATTGTTGTTAAGTTTAGATTTCACCTAATTTACTCTCATGCATATATGAATTCATCTTCTTCATTAATGTTAATGTCACTTTCTAATTTAACTTAAACCCGATGTCTCGGTGAAGAAAGCCTACTCATAATTACTAGTTCACAATGTCTTGTCTCCCTAGCAATTAATCATGCATTACATTCGCACAAAAGCTTAAAGGCAACTGATCCTCCTATTCTTATGTCTAGGTAATATTGCTTCTGGGAGAATTTCCCCAGTTCTAGATTTTCCCGTATGTGTTCGTATCGACAAAATCAATGATCATGCAATTGAATGAGTTAAACAAATCATGCAAAGAGTGTAAAGGAAAAACCCTAACAATTAATGAAGTAAAGTATATATAATCAAGAATCAACTCAATACATGAGAGTTTAAAAAAGTTACATCAATCCCCAACAACAATGGAGGTTTAGTTCACCATAGACATGGTGAAACTAGATGAACAATGGAATGAAAGAATGAAAGAGATAGAAAAACCCTAGAAAAAGAAGAGGAGAGCTATCACCATCCCCAAATTTACCCCCAAGGGGTGAAAAGTGTGATTCTATTCTCAAGCCATCAAAAGATACAATCCCTAGGACGTTCAAGCCCAACTGACGGTCAGCCCCACTACACTGGTTGACTTTTCTGCATTCCAACTATTTGGTACTTTAACTCTTCTTTCAAATCATTCAATTAACCTACAAAATCAAGGGAATTCAGTGATAAAATCAACAAGTATAATTTCATCTTATTCACAAAACTAAAGCAAAAACATGAGTTCAAGTAAGCTTCTAAGTCAAAAAGGATGTTTTTAATATAAAAATTAAGTATAAAAATAACGATTTTTCAACCGTTATCACTCCCCCATAATTTTAAAATATTTAAGATTGGTAAACGAGAAAATACTTGGTTGTGCTTTTCTCTTTGTAGGTAAAGTACACGACCGAACGCTCTAACACTCACTAAAACACAGACCGAACGTTCAAAAGATACACTCCGATCCAGGTCGAACGCAAACAATCATTAACACATGCCAAGATCGAACGCTAACGCTCGTTAACTGAGAACACAAAACCGGACGCTTAAAATTCAAACCTAAGAATCGAAATTAAGAACGAACACTCACAAGCATTAAAACAGAACCAAGATCGAACGTTAAATTTCTCTGACACAACTAGGACGAACGTTTTGAGTCTTGGTCGAACACATAGCGTTTTGGACGATCGTCTAGAATCATGGCCGAATGGTCAAAACTTAACACATGACCGACGATTACCGCATCAACACTTAACCGTATAAATCAAAGCTGGATCGAACGGTATCTATAATCTCACTTAACCGTACGGTATCAATTGAACTTCCGAACGCTTACAACATAAACCTCAGAATATCTTATCCAGGTCGAACGCTATCAATCACTAATCACATAATAATACCGAACGCTCAAGATCCAAACTTAAGACTATCAAATTAAGACCGAACGCTCAAGATTGCTATAAGAGAATACCAAGTTAAGAACGAACGCTTATGCGCACTAATACACCAAGGCCGAACGTTTAAGATTTAAACTTAGAATATCAAATTAAGGTCGAATGCTCACAATCACTAATACCCAAGACCGAACGCTAAAATCCACAATTCACCAAATTCGAACGTTCATGATTTAAACATAAGAACATCAGATTTAAGACCGAACGCTACACTAACTAATTCACCAAAACGAACGTTCAAGATCTTAAACCTAAGAATATCAAATTACTGACTGAACGCTTACTAATACACCCAAAACCGAACGTTCCAGATTCAAACCTAAGAATATCAAATTTAGATCGAACGCTTAAATCACTAAAACACCAAAACCGAACGCTCAGTCTAAAACATCAAAACCGAACGCTTAGACTGAAACATAAAAATTTGAATGGAACCATAAAACGCATAGTATGACCGAACGTTCATGCACAAATTAAACTTAAGCATAAAACGCAAACCCAGAAACACAAACTTGAATGGAACCAGCGACTGAAAGCAAGCATGAACAATAAAATCCTACCATGGCAGCGTGAAAGAGATAATGAACAGTAAAACTTGCAGCACAATGAACACTTAAAGCGTAAAATGAATAAGAAACTTGAGTGGAGAAACAAATTCAACTAGAAAATTTCAAAGAGACTGAGTTCAATACATGAAAATGGGAAAGAAACCAAAACCTAAACCTCCCCAAATGGGAAAGAAACCTAAACCTAAACCTAAACCCCTCTTTTTCGTCCACCGAACAGTCGACACTCCGGCGGCACTCCGGCGATGCTCCGGGACAGGGACGGAAGCAGGTGGGACGAAGCGAGACCTTGAACGCGCCCCTAGTTCGCTGGGCCGGATGGAAGACGACATTGAATCGGAACCGGCTGGAGGGGTTGAATAGCTCCGACACGGCCTTCAACGTTGTCCGGCGGCACCCCGGCAAGCACTTCGTCGGACCTCTCTCTCTCGAACTCCCTTTCTCCAACTCTCTCGGCCTCTCTCTGTCTAGGTCACAGCCTCCCTCTCAATGTTCGCGATTCTCTCTCATGTTCGAAATGAATTTCAAATTTCAAACTAAACTTCTAAACCTGCCCGTCCCTTGCCACGTCAGATTTCGGCAGCTTTTTCATTAAAAACGTGGACCGCTCACATTTAGACACGTGTCCCGTGTCTAAATGTTGTCAAATGAAGTTGTTCAAGTATCATTTTCCAACTATTTAATCAAATATCAACCGAACAGTATAAAATAAACCTTGACCGAACGAAATAAATTCACACTTAACCGAACAGTGTTAAAATCAAGACTTAACCGATCAGCATGAACTAACGACCGAACGTTCATCTAATCACTAATACTCCAAAACCGATCGTTCGACATCCAAAACTTAAGGATAAGCAACTCAAGACCGAACGCTTATTAATCTACCAAATTTGATCGTTTAAAGATTCAAACCTAAGAATCGATATTAAGGACGAACAATTGCAATCAATAATACCCAATACCGAACGCTCAACATGACTTCCTGTAAATACCAATTTAGAGACGAACGCTCACAATCCCTAGTTCACTAAGACCGAACGCTACACTCACAATGAAGTACGAACGCGAACGCTCGTCAAACTGAAGACCGAACGCTCAACCTATTTTGGCCGACCACTAATTGGTCGAGCACTGTGCGGACGAACGCGCGTTTCTGCAGAATTCTGCAGAATCGCACCAGATTTCCAGAAACCCCATTTTTCATCTCCAAAATTCCCAGATTTGCATCAAATATAGTATATTTCAATCAATAAAAAAAAAAATCTAACTCCCCTTACCTCTTGAAGACTTCCTTGAATCTTGAAATGCAGTGTGTGGATCTCCTTCCAAATTCACGAGCTCTACTTCTCCTCTCCCAGATCTGCAGCAAGCTTTTCACTCTTCCAGATGCAACACCAAACACTCCTCTTGAATCAATCTCCCCAGGACTTGCAATCCAAGGCCTCCTTGCACTTCAGGAGCTCCCAACTTCACCCTCTCACAGATATGGTAGCAACTCTTCCAATCTGTAAAGCCCCTCCAAAACTCCTTGAATCTACCAACTCTTTCCTTTAAGAAGAAGAAACCATGCACTCCCCAGCTTCTCCCTCCTTCCTTAGTGCTGTGCCCACTGATGATGAAGATTCCTGGTGGCTGGAGCACTTCCAGGTGGAGAGACCCACCACCCATTTTTGTTGTTGCTGGAAGAATGGAGCCCCCACCACTTACCGCTGCATCATCTGCTGTTAGGTAGCCGCCCCTCCCACTTTCAAAAAGAAAGTAGGACGTGCAGTCCTTACAATGGTTCTCTTCCTAAACAAAAATTTTATATTTTTTCAAATAAAAAATTATATTTTTTCAAACCAAAAAAAATAATCAAACTTCATAAAAAATTAATCAAACTTCATAAAAAAAAGGACCGCGATATTCCAACAACGCATATTTAACACTGTTTTGACAACGCCACGTGTCGTTCTTTGATTGGTTTGTTTTAAAAATAAATTTTTTTTAAAACCTACGAAACGGAAGTCCGTAACCCTTATTTTTACTGAAATTCCGAAAATAGCTCTTTCTCTGTTCCATTGGAAACGAAGGTGCGTTCTCTTGGAAGGTCGAAGGTCGCGTTTCGTGGCGCTTCACTTTGTTCTGTGTGCGTTCGTCTTCGAAGCTTCCATCTTCGCTGTCGTTGTCTCGCTCTCTCGCTCTATCATTTTTACTTTGTCTGCAAGGGATTTGTTGACCAAAAAACCATACAAGTGAATTTAAGGGTCATTACTGGTTGGGAGGTTATGTTTGATGACCCCAAGAAGTGGGGAAGAAGTCATTCTTACTGAGGGGACCAAGTTGGACAAGTGCAGAGCTAATCTGCAGAAAAAACATTGTCGTAATCGTTTACAGTGGCCTCGTAAACGATTACACGAGAGAAATAACTGTTTTGTACAGAAAGTTGAACTGAAGTAGTCAGTTGTAGTGTCCTGGGTGATCATTGGCAAAAACTGTTAATTTAAAGCACAAGTCCACTTGTATTTACTTGGTGTTGGTGTTTGACTGGTGGTAGAGGGTGGTAGGTGATGGGAGGTGACCCCAAGAAGTGGGAAAGAAGTCATTCTTACTGAAGGGACCAAGTTGGACAAGTACAGACCCAATCTGCAGAAAAAACACTATGGTAATCGTTTACAGTATCCTTGTAATCGATTACAGTGTCAAAAAAGGTGTAAACTTGATTTCTAAGGCATAATTTGAAAGGTCTTTGAGTATAGATTCCAACAAAACAAGAATCAACTCATTTGGAGTTCGGTGGAGAAAGTTATGAGCAAAAGAACAAGCAAAGGTCAGAGTTGGCAAAAATATATGGAACGCTAACTTGAAAGAATAAACTGTACCAACTCAGATGTCCAAAAAATACAAATTAGTAGTCATTGGAAAGATTTTTGAGTCTAGTTTCTAATAAAAAAAGAATCACATCATTTGGAGGTCGGTGGGAAAAGTTATCAGTAAAATAGCCAGCAAAGGTCAAAGTTGACAGCATGTTATCTCACCCAAGTTGCTCATCTCATAAACATTGTTTTTTTCCTCCATCATGGGGTGCCAAAACATCACTTCCCACCATTGAAACACCAGGACCAGCCTAAGAAAAGTGCAAAAGTGCTTAAAACTCACCTTTTTGGCCAATGGTGACCCCAGTTCACCTGACTGAGTACCTGTGTTGGACTTTCTGTACAAAATCCAGTTTTGTCTCGGGTAATCGTTTACAGTGTCCTTGTAATCGATTACAGTGTCAAAAAAGGTGTAAACTTGATTTCTAAGGCATAATTTGAAAGGTCTTTGAGTATAGATTCCAACAAAACAAGAATCAACTCATTTGGAGTTCGGTGGAGAAAGTTATGAGCAAAAGAACAAGCAAAGGTCAGAGTTGGCAAAAATATATGGAACGCTAACTTGAAAGAATAAACTGTACCAACTCAGATGTAAAAAAATACAAATTAGTAGTCATTGGAAAGATTTTTGAGTCTAGTTTCTAATAAAAAAAGAATCACATCATTTGGAGGTCGGTGGGAAAAGTTATCAGTAAAATAGCCAGCAAAGGTCAAAGTTGACAGCTTGTTATCTCATCCAAGTTGCTCATCTCATAAACATTGTTTTTTTTCTCCATCATGGGGTGCCAAAACATCACTTCCCACCATTGAAACACCAGGACCAGCCTTAGAAAAGTGCAAAAGTGCTTAAAACTCACCTTTTTGGCCAATGGTGACCCCAGTTCACCTGACTGAGTACCTGTGTTGGACTTTCTGTACAAAATCCAGTTTTGTCTCGGGTAATCGTTTACAGTGTCCTTGTAATCGATTACAGTGTCAAAAAAGGTGTAAACTTGATTTCTAAGGCATAATTTGAAAGGTCTTTGAGTATAGATTCCAACAAAACAAGAATCAACTCATTTGGAGTTCGGTGGAGAAAGTTATGAGCAAAAGAACAAGCAAAGGTCAGAGTTGGCAAAAATATATGAAACGCTAACTTGAAAGAATAAACTGTACCAACTCAGATGTCCAAAAAATACAAATTAGTAGTCATTGGAAAGATTTTTGAGTCTAGTTTCTAATAAAAAAGAATCACATCATTTGGAGGTCGGTGGGAAAAGTTATCAGTAAAATAGCCAGCAAAGGTCAAAGTTGACAGCATGTTATCTCACCCAAGTTGCTCATCTCATAAACATTGTTTTTTTCCTTCATCATGGGGTGCCAAAACATCACTTCCCACCACTGAAACACCAGGACCAGCATAAGAAAAGTGCAAAAGTGCTTAAAACTCACCTTTTTGGCCAATGGTGACCCCAGTTCACCTGACTGAGTACCTGTGTTGGACTTTCTGTACAAAATCCAGTTTTGTCTCGGGTAATCGTTTACAGGGATGCTGTAAACGATTACCAGACCCTTTTTTCAACACCCTCACTCATCCCTTGCAGAGGTTGCTCCTCCAACTGATGAGGGGTCACCCCACATCCTTGGACACACATCACATCACCAACCACCCTCTCCCACCACTGAAACACCTGGACCAGCCTCAGACAGGTGCAGAACTGCCTAAAACTGAGCTTTTTTTCCAATGGTGACCCCTGTTCACCTGGCTGACTACCTGTGTTGGACTTTATGTACAAAATCCAATTTTCTCTCGGGTAATCGTTTACCAGGATTCTGTAAACGATTACCAGACCATTTTTTCAACACTCTGACTCATCCCTTGCACTACTTCGTCCCCTACTCATCACGGGTCACTCCACACTTCTTGCGTTTACATCAATGACCAACACCCATCTCCCCACTCAGAATTTGATCAACTCCTTCCCATTAATTACCATTAATTTTACTGAAAATGGTCTCGTACTTTTCAAATTCTTATTATAATGTTGCGTTCATTTTTCAATCACTACTTTTGTCATTATAAGTGAGATTAACACAAAGTAAAAATGATAGAGCGAGAGAGCGAGACAACGACAGCTAAGATGGAAGCTTCGAAGACGAACGACAGAGCGAGAGAGCGAGACACAATATGGAAGGGTTGAACAAACTTCTTTCCCACCCGAAACCGCCCAAACCCAATTCTTTAAATTTTAACGAGAGAGCGAGAGAACGAGAGAGCGACAAGGGTTGAACGAACGTCTTTCCCACCCTAAACCGCGAAACCCAATTCTTCAAATTTTAACCTCGAAATCCCAAAATACCCCTCGCCCCGTAACCCTTTCTCTGTTTTATTTTCAATTTATTTGGCCAATCAAGAGCTGACACGTGGCGTTGTTAAATCTGTGTCAAAATTTCGTTGTCCAAATAACATTTTCCTAAAAAAAAAAGTGAGATTGAAGAAATAAACTTCGTGTAGTGATAGGGGTGAAAGTCTACTTAAAGAAATCTCCTTAAAACTAGTTTTCTCATACAATATGAAACCCTAAAATCAATTTTGCCACGGTACACTCTCGCCCTTTCTTATACAATCGGAAGCCCTAATATTTGTTCCCATCCTTCTCCTTCTTTTTCCCCATTTCTGGAATAAACTGAGTGAAATTAGTGATTACTGTATAAAACCTTAGGAAAACTCCCAAACCCGTGTTGCATTGGCGAGGGCCTTAATAGGTCTCAAATTCAGTCCTTCGAAATCAAGTTCTTCAACTGGAAATTTGAGAAGCTCAAACCCGCTGCCGAGGAGGTCGAACACGTGGTGGCGCTAATGCTTCTCCTGTGAAGGTCAAATACAGTGTTGTGATTGTCCTAAAGGTGAGATTTTAAAATGGTACATTATAAAATTGTAAGACATTTGTTTATTTTGATGCATTTTTGTGTTTGGAATTGGTATTGGTTTGGATTCTGAGATTTTCAGTGATATGATTTGGTTTTCCAGTGGTAGTTGTAATTGCACCTCTTTCTGTGTTTATTGGTTTAGGTCCTTCCTGTATATATGTGATTCTGTGAGTTTGTAGGGTATAAAAATAGGGTTATGGATACAGATGTGATGGATTTGTTTAGAAATAAAACAATGAAGAATTATAGAATACATTGAAATATTTGGGAGAAGGGTTTTGGATGAAGATGAAGAGTGAAAGAGTTCTAGAGATATGGAGTGAAATGGGGTCCATTGCTTGTATAAGTGATTTGTTTGGTGAAATCTCTGTGATTTGTGTAATTAGTAATTGTAGTATGGCTGACATTACCAGTAAATAATGAAGACAAGCTTTTGTATTTCTATCGGCTGAGAGATCTCTCTCAAGGTTTATTCTTAATCCATACACTGTCCACGATCACTTCTGGCTGCCCTCTGCAGCTGCTGACCTCCATAGCTGGTGCACCTCATCCAACAAGAAGCAACTGTGGTGGTCATTGAGGTAACGGCTATCCATTCTCCATTATCGCTTCTGGTTGCCCCCTGCCACCGCTGACCTCTAGATTTGGTGCACCTCGTCCAGCAACAAACATAGTGGGCATTGAGGCAACAAATTCCACACAGCCACCACATGCTACCCTTCTACACAGCTCAGTCATGTGTGTGAGGTCCACACACCATACTAGGATGACCACAAAACCGCTACATTTCTTCCAGTGGTCTCATGGGCTCCTCTAGTCTCAATTTCATCCTTGTTTCGGGTTTCAAACCTTGTCTTAGTTGTGGATTATAAAAGAAATCATATGTTGGACTTCTAAAAAATCTTTAGTTGAGCTTGTTAGATGACGTTTGTAGAAATCATAACCTTAAATTCTAGACCTTAAATCCTAGATTCTAGACTCTAACCCGAGACCCCAAATCATAAACCACAAATGCAAAACTGTAATTTTTTAATTTTGTTATGCTTTTTTATTTTAATAATTATTGTAGTAATACTTTTTTATTTTTTGTCATAAGAAAAAAAAAAGTGAACAAGGACATATGACATATGTTATTAGAAAAATATAAACTTAAGTACACTGGATAAGTTAGTTTTAAGATGATAATAATTTTGTGGCAATTGGAAAGAGAAAAAATGGGTATATCATGGACCTGATCATCAATAAAATGAGACGTGATTTTGGGGTGACCCATTTTGACAATTACCATTTGTCACCCCAGAAGGCGAAGGAACCTATACTTTCATATCACTCCTAAGAACCCTATACTTTCACATTCACAAAACCTAACATCAATTTCTAGATATCTATCATCAACCTAGAGCTCCGGTTCACAATTTGATCTCCAAGCAGTAAAAGAAAATCTTCTATCTCCCGGTCACTTGCAATTAGTTGTGCTACCTGAAGCCTGTTTTCGTTGGTGTATGCCACTTGTTCCCTCTAGACCAGGTTTACCTTTTTCTCTTGTCTTTTTGGTTTTGGTTATTGACAAGCCTGTGTAATTGTTTTTCCACCCATTGTTTACTTCATGCAATTCGTGCACAAATTTTGTGATTTAAATTGCTTATTGTACTTTTAAACTGATTGGATAGTTGTATCTGAAATTACATAATCTGATTTCAGGATGTTTGGATGTGCAAAACTGATAGATATACCTTTATAGGCTAAGCTTATTCACCATTTATGACAAATGAACTCTATTCATAATACTCCATTTTTCAATTATAGCAATATTTAATATAAATAAAAAGAAATTGGTGACCATAGGTTGAAGTACATAAACCCCAAAATGATTATATATGAGATATGAGAAGATGATTAAGGATAATACATGTCCCATGAACTTGCGGAGGTTGCTGGAATTGTTGGCAAAAGTGTACATGAGAATGATTGGCTGTCACGTACACACCAAACTTGGCAATTTCTAGAATATCTTTGGAAGTGCCTAGAGATGACTTCGTATCTTTCCTATTACCAACAAACACCAATACCAGCAGCAACAGAATCAAGCACTGTGTTTGAAATCAATCAATAAATAAAGAGGAAAATTTATCTGAATCAGTCACCATAACCAAACATAAACAGAGATATGAAATATTTCATTTTCACCTGCGCGAACCAGGATATATGCAAAGTTATCTTATTGAGTTGATAATGTGATTGGAGCATCACCTTATATTTTTTTTACTTGAATGTTGCTGCACCAGTCATAATTAATCTGTTTCACAGTTTTTTGAAAATTTCCAGTGTTCTAATTTGTCTCAGGTTGTGTCTCTGTCACATAGAAAACACCATGAATTTTGCAGCATCATTTTACAGAAGATTGAATGTCAAGGAACTTGTGACAAATATTCCTGTGTATAGAAGCACCAGTGGTATAGCCTCATTATCCTATATTGGCTACTGTATGATGTCTTTCTAAAGTAATATAGACTAATGATTTTTTGACCCACTATTGTAGATGTATCTGGAGAAGGTTTGAGTATGGTGTTCAGGCGCTGGGCTACCAAAAAGACTGCTGGTTCTACCAAGAACGGACGGGATTCAAAACCCAAGAACCTTGGAGTGAAGAAATTCGGTGGGGAGGTATTTTTCTACACTTTTTAGTACTAATTATTGCCATGCAGGTAGAGGAAGTTAGAACTGAATCTAGATGTTCTGAACATGGTTCATTGACTTCATTCACTCATGATGTAACTCTTCTCTTTCTATGCAGAGGGTGATACCTGGAAATATCATTGTTCGACAACGTGGCACTCGTTTTCATCCAGGAAACTATGTCGGACTTGGGAAAGATCATACTCTGTTTGCATTGAAAGAGGGATTGGTGAACTTTGAACGGAACAAGCTGACTGGTCGCAAATGGGTGCATGTTGAACCTAAGGAAGGCCATGTTCTCCACCCTTTGTATGCAAATGCCTCTGCTTCTGAAGTAAAGGTTGCTGTGTAAGTCTCACCAATGTCATCCATGATAGAAATTTTTTATCTGGTGACAGAATTCAACTTACCTTCTTGGCTATGTGAACACCGATATGTTCTCACTCTGCCTTTATTAATACCTTCTTTAATTGAAAAATGGGTTAGTTGGCTGGTACATACTCTTCTATTGGAATTATTTAAAAGAATGACCGTGGAAGGAAACATGAGTTGGTACTTAAACATGTTTAGGAGTTGCTCCTTTTATTTGTTTGTTTAACTATATTTGATTATTATATGCAGTATTAGCTAGCATAGCAACATTTATTTTGATTAATAATGGTACAAGTCTTTGAGGGCCAAACTAATTTGTTAGCGCAACCAAGAAGGGTGTTTGCACGGTATTTAATGTATAATCACCTGTTCTGGTAACTTTTTGCTGTTGTGGATGGCTATATTAACAATAAAATATTTCTTGTGAGGTGAGTAATGTGTAACAATAAAATTCTATTGTTGAATTTAAACTATCGTACGTTTGTTAAATAGTGGGTTTTTCATGAAAAAGAGAGTAAAATAGTCATCAATGTTTAACACAATTACATCTACAATTGGAGTTTAACGGTAGAATAACCGTTTGAATTAAAAAAAAAAATCCCAGTACATATTCAAGGACTTTGGCTTCCAGGACTACGATAAAAAGGTAGTTCCTCTCATCGGTAGAGACCTCAGTGTCCATTTCACAAACTTTAATGCTGATAAATTTTTCACAAACGCTCAGGTCTACGCCTTTCTCCATGATAGCTTCATCCGTCAGGAGTCAAACATCGTTATTGATGAGGTAACCATCATAAACATTCTTCATTATTGCAAAGTGAAATCTATATCCGGTCTCATGATTCAATACATTTTTGTAATCAAATTTCACAGTTCAAATTCTCTTCTACTCAATTTTATTTGTACACAGTTTTAGTATATGTTGTGTTTACATTTTTTCAGTTTTTCTTTCATATTCTACTATGTTTGGTAGACATGCAATGCATAGTAGTTTTAGGAGTTTAGTGAGTTAATTTTTGCCATCACATGTTTACAAATATTTAATGGAGGTGAAGGAAGAAACACCAAAAGATAAAAAAGGAAAAAGAAAATGAGCATGGCCACCGGCCCATGCTGTAAGCCTAGTCTGATTTTCATCATAGTTACCATTTTGTTTCACTTTTAAAGGTAAGGTAAGTTTGGAGACTTATATAATATTTTGTGTTTATTTTAGTTTATATCTAATATATTTTCTCAAATTTTTTATTTTCTAAAAGATTATTAAATTAGTAAAAAAATAGTTTAATGACACATTCTGCATTAAAAATAAAATTATTTCCAAAAATAAATAAAAAATGATTAAATAATAACTTAGTCTCATAAAAATAAGCAATACTAATAAAAATTAAGAACATGTCACCTGTAACAAATTAAAAAAAAGTGCATACAAATCAATTTTTTATAATACAAGTAAAAATACATATAAACATGATTTCCATTAAAAAGTAGTGTATGTAAACTCAAATTCTTAATAGTGTTCAATACAAAAAGTCATAAATAGTTCTGTTTTTTTCTTCAAAATGTCACATTTGAAAAGATTAGGGAAATTTGAATTTGACCAATTTTCCTTTTTGTGTGGCTGACAAGTACCATACACTATTTGTGCGGTAACATTGAATGTTGGAAGTCTTCCCTACCATAACACTTTCCTCCAACTTTCCCTTTTGAGCAGTTTCATTTTGGTGTGAAAGAAGGAAAAATAATACACCTTTTACAAACATTTTATATTACAATAATTTTTTAAAATAAAAATATGAATTATAATAAACTTTATATTGTAATTGTTTATAGGGAAATGATACTTCGACAACCAGTTTGACAACATTTTGACACGGGCCATGTGACATCCCAAAAATACAGTCATAAACCATATAATTAGAAAATTACTTTTAATAATTCAAAACAGTTTTCCAACTAAAAATAAAACCGAACGAATGAACGCTCAAGGACGAACGTCCTTGAGTACAGTCTTACAATAATGAAGAACAAACGCTCAAAGCCGCATGTCCTCACAAGCGTTACAAATTTCAATCGAACGTACAATTAAAACCTGACCGAACGGTTTACACGGGAAAATACCGAACGGTCAAACATAACAGAATTAAAGGATGAGGCGGTCAAACGACCACTCTAACAAACACCTATGCTATTGGCCGATCGTCTCACTGCTCGGTCTTCACTTTGACTTCAACCAGATTCTCTTCATTCAGTGCTTCTTCCAAACGCTCGTCTCCCTCTGCTCACATCCACACGGATGATCATTGCAATGACAGGACGAACGTACAAAACGAGACAACACAAGGAAAAACGCAGGGTAAGCTTATGTAATTTAACTCATGCATCAACACACCAATTTAAGTAAACAATTCAACATACATGCTCATTTCAACGCACGCTTAACATAAAACTCAATAGACGACTGACTGTCCGGACTGTATGATTTCCCGTGTAGCTACGACGTTCGTGCACCCGGGTGGTGTGGTAACTGGCACTCTCATCAGCTGCCACCCGAGGTTAGTCCGTTCCGTCCAAATTACATTTATGGACTAGGACCTCCTGCCGTTCCCACGCACATACTCCCCTCTACTTGAGGACGAGCACTCACGGAACATCAGGATGAATCGCCTGCTAAGTCTGGCCACGGTCATACTTTACAAATTCTCAAAATCATCCAAGAGTCATTCCTCCCCGGAACGCTCGTTCAACATTCATATCTCATATACTGTTCATCATTCATTATTCATCATTCCATAATCATTTTCATCATTTATAAGGAAGCCATCAAAAAGCCGAACGTTCTGTCCTCAATAAGACCGAGGACGAACGTTGTGAGCGAGACCAAAAGACGCTCGTTCGAATCAGAGTACGAACGGCAGAGTTACAGTTACGTTCCGGAATGGCTGAATAATACATACTGTTCATAGGACGAACGTTATTTACCTTGAGATTCAGTTTAAGGAACTGACGCTCGTGAATATTCTAGGAATAATTTAAGTGTAGAGGCCCTAGGCCGAGTACATCAAACGCGAATATTTCAAGACTTCAAGGAAACGTTTTTATAAAAATTCTCATGCTGAACCCACTGCCAGTCAATGACCGAGCGTGGAAAATCTGAAGTTGGACGTACGCTATTTCAATAAAACCGAACACCATTTAGAGCGAGCGCTCAGTATAAGACCGAACACCAATTAGAACGAGCGCTCAGCATAAAACCGAGCACCCTTTAGGACGAACGCTCAGTTCAAACCGAGTACCATTAGGACGAACGCTCAGTTCAAAACCGAGCACCATTAGGACGAACGCTCAGTTCAAAACCGAGCACCATTAGGACGAGCGCTCCGTTCAAAACCGAGCACCATTAGGACGAGCTGTCGCAACCGGGATCGCGACGGGACGACGACCCGAAAAGAAAACGGGGTTTTGAAAAAAGAGAGATTTGGAGTCGCCACCATAGTTTATTTTGGAAAACTACGAAAAAACCATAAAATGATAAGGCATGGTCTGCGAAAATGAGATTCTAAGTTCGGGAGTCGGTTACGTGTAGGGAAGGTATTAGCACCCTACAACGCCTGCCCTAAGGCAATACCTTTAACTAAATATGCGAATATGATGTGGTTTTCAAAATGTTTAACTATCCCCTAAAATAAGATTCTAAAGAAAGAACATGTATTTTTTAGTTTTTTGGGCCCGACAAGGATTGACCTTGCTCCTACGTATTCTCATTAAGAATGAGAAATCAGGGTTCCGTAGTTCTTTTAGAAACTGCTTGAAAATATTGTTTGAGAAATTGTTTAGAAAATTTGTTTGGAAAATGATTAAAGATAAATTTGGATTTTTGGGAAAGTGAACCTGACAAGGACTGGCCTTGCTCCTACGTATCACCACTTTTGATGGAGAATCAAGGATCACGTAGTTCTAGCTAGCAAGACTGTTTGTTGTTTGAAAATGTTGATGTTTTTGGTTTTTTGAAGATTTTATTTTTTTTGGTATTTTTTATTTAAATTTTTGCGTTATGAGCACTAGGCTGATGCGTACGATCACACGAGCACTCACACGGCTTTTTCAATATTTTTTATTGTTTTGCGTAATGAGCATTAGGCTGATGCGTACGATCGCACGAGCACTCACACGGCTTTTCATTATTTTATATTTTGGGTAATAAGTATTAGGCCGATGCGTATGATCGCACAAGTACTCATACCGATATTTATATTATTATGTTTTTTTTAAATTTTATATATTTTTTATTTTTTATTTTTATTTTTTTTTTATATAAAACGAAACGAACAAATCCACTAAAACAAAGGGATGGGGGTTATCTTACAAGGGATTACATGCAATAAAAACCTTACCGTCAAAAAATAATGTAAAAGCAAAAGCATAAAAATAAGAGAACATCCCAATAAGAATAGGGAAACAAAGATAAAAACCAGGGTGCAATAAAATTGAGGCTCTTTTGTTTGGGCCAAAACCCTCTTCTTCAATTTTTGATCTGCCAGGGGTGTAAAGATGAAATTTGGAGGTGCATCCGAGGCCCATTTATTTTCTCTTTTTTTTTTTCCTTCCTTTTATTTTTTTGTTTGCAGAGGCTTAAGCCCAAATCAAAATGGGGTGTGAATGGGGCTGTGCATGTGACAGGAAGAAAAAAAGGCCCAAATAGCAACGTCGAAAGCTTCTGCCTGCAAGGGTTCCTCTTACTTCTCTCATTTCTCCATATCATTCAACTAAGACAGGGATCTCTTTCTCTCTGAGTAAGGAAGAAAACACAAAGACGTCCACCTCCGACCACGTCCCAGCCGCCGCCCTAACAGCCACCGCGGGAGGACCCTTTACCCTGTCCGAAGCCTCGCCGGCGACGCAAAGTGCCACCAGGACCGCCGCTGACCACGCCTCAGATCTCCCTTCTTCGCGCGGGAGGCTGACGCACTCTTCTTCTGTTCGCGCCGCGCCGCCGCTACCACCGGTGACTGCGCCACCGCTCCTGCGAGCAAGCTTCCGCGCCACCACCTCTTCCTCCCTCCTTCTCTTCTCTGTTTCGAAAATGGTAACTCAGGGAGGGATAAATACTGGATTTGTTCTGTTCTGTGTATTGATTTGGGTGTTTAGATTAATTCTCTTTAGTTGCAGGAAAACGGCACTGGGAATTCTATGTGATGGGTATTCTGGTTTCTGTTGGTTTTTGCTGTGTTTCAGGTGTTTGTTCAAAATCCCGGTGGCTCATGGTTGCTACGGAGGCAAGGAGAAGATGACGGTGAGGGTCGAGGTGGTCTCTGATTTTGGTGGTTTAGTGCAGATGGAAGATTATTGAGCTTGAACGGCCATGAAGTTTGATTTGTCTGTGCTGTGTGTTGTATGGGGTGGAGGTGATGACTGGGTGAGGGAATAAGGATGAAAATAATGGTGAGGTCCGGTTGGTATGCGGTATTGGAGATGGGAGGTTCTTGATGATAAGTGTTCGTAATAGCAGTGGGCCTGAGGTGGAGATGAAGGCCAGAGGTGTTCAGTGTTGAGGATCAAGTGTTTGAGGTAAAGGCTGTACGGTTAGGATGTTGAAAATGGTGAAGTTGGTCGTGGCTTGTGGCAGTGGGTGTTTGGCCGTGTGTGAGTGATGATGGTCGTGAGAGGCCTTGGTTGTGGCACTGGGTGAATATGGATGATGATTGTGGAGATGAATGTCTGTGGTCTCTGGATTGTGCCCCCCCCATTCAGTGAAGATGATGGTCTCCTTAAATTGGCAGAAAGGGTGCCATTGTCGGCAGGTTTGATTGGTGGACGAGTGTCGGTAGCTGTGATTGGGGAATTGTTTGAAAGTGGAAGAATTTGGTAGGTAGACAAATAATTGGAGGGTTGGTGAAAGATTCTGGGAATAATTGGTGGGGAATAATTAGCGGAAGATCGTGGGAATCATTAGTGGGACCCTAGACAAAGGTAGCGACCGAGACGAGAGGGGGTAATCAGGACGAGCGGTTGAAAAGAAGTAGTGACCTGAACGAGCGGTAGAAAGGGGAAGTCAGTTGGACGAGCGGCAGAAGGTGACTAATTAGGACAAACGGTAGGGGGAACTTGCTTGGACGAGCGGTAGAAAAGAGGTAAGTAATGACCTGAACGAGCGGTAAAAAGGAGAAGTGAGTTGGACGAGTGGCAGAAAGTGAGTGATGTGTGGACGAGCGATAGACTAAGGAGTGAACTGCACGAGCGGCATAAGACAGGAGTGATTAGGACGAGCGGTAAGAGAATAGAAGTGTGGGTCAGGACGAGCGGTAGGAGAGTGGATTTGAACTGGGCGAACGGTAGAAAAGAAGTGACATTCAGGACGAGCGGTAGAAGAAAGGAATGAGTTGGACGAACGGTAGAAAGGGGAAGTGATGGACAAGCGGTAGAAAGGGCAGGAGTGATTTGGACGAACGCCTCACCACACTCTTTGCCGAACGCTATTTGTTTTCGGGCCGAACGTTTCAAACCGAACACTGGACGAAATTAACCAACACTACGAACGCTGAAGAAAAACGTCACTGAGACCGAGCGTCAAAATGAAGAACCGAGCGTTCAAGCGATGACCGAACGCTCATTAAACAATATAAACCGAACGCTCACTAACACAAAACATGACCGAACGTTGACTAACACAAAACATGACCGAACGTTCACACAACATGCTCGAACGTTCACTAACATATAACATGACCGAACGTTCACTAATACATTACATTACCGAACGTTCACTAACACAAAAATTGACCGAACGTTCGCTAATACATTACATGACCGAATGTTCATTAACACAACAAGACCGAACGGTCGAGGCTAAGGGTTGCCGAACGTCATTGAGATATGGAGAGATACACGCACGTTTAAGGACGAACGGTCTCTCAGTGTAGAGGACGGACGGTTTGGCAGGCTAGACGAACGTTTGCACTGGGAGTAGTCGTATGGCTCGGTTGCTAAGTGGATGACCGAGCGGTTGAAGTTGAGAATTGACGAACGTCTCCGAAAACGAACGGTCGAACGGTTGAGAACGAGCGGCAAAACACAGGAACGCTTGAAGCTAAAGAAATGCCGAACGTCATTGAGATATGGAGATGAGAAGAAATTGGCGAACGACGCACAGGAGAGGACGAACGGTCGTAAAGCTACAGCAAGAGGCCGAACGCTCTTTTTGCTTTTTTTAATTTATTTATTATTAATATTATTTTTTATTATTATTATTTTTTTATTTTTATTTATATTTTATTCTTGATGAAAAGAAATCTATTAGTCAATCCGGACGAAATTGGGTGTTGACACTAGCGCTCAGTATAAAACCGAGCACCATTTAGGACGAGCGTTCAGTATTAAATCGAACACCCTATTTGAACGAGCGCTCATTATAAAACTGAGCACTCTTTAGGATGAACGCTGGTGTGAGACCGAACACTAATGAGTACGAACGTTAGGTGTGAGACCGAACGTTTAATAACTTAAAGTAACAGAATTGATAAATATACTAAGGGACTTTTGAAGAAGTGTTTACGAGCGGTAAAATACACTATTACATATATGCATACAACAGAAGGGAGTTTATCAAAGAATACCATATACAACAGTGCTTGGCCGAACGCTCAAGCATAGCTTTTAGACACGAAGACGCTCGTCCTCAACAAGGGATCGATCCAATTGAACGAATCCCATTTTGACCATTTTAAATAAGGAAACCGAACGGTCAAAGACCGTTCGACACGAACTTTCATTATCATGGAAGACTCTTTTTCAATCCTTTTACATTCCAGTTCATTCTCATCATGCAAATCTCATAGTTTCATACTTTCATATCAACATCAACTTCCACATTTCATACAATCCATATCATGTAAATTCATGTATTTCATTTCATCAATTCAGCAAACGTTCATACCATTTATTCACATCCAACATCATGCATTAAACTCAATACAGTAAATTAACGAACGTTCATACAAAGCACACCACATGAATTAAATCAAATAAGCTTCCCTTACCTGGAAATGACCGAACGTTCTCAAACGTGGGGATGCAACTCTCAACCACTGATTATCCTACTGTCAACGCTCGTTAATCCAACTACACGAACGAACCCCAACACCAAAATCAGATTTACTCAACTTTAAGAAGAATGACGAACGTACGAACTCAGAACTGAGTTTGCATGCATGAAGAAGGAACGTCAGAGAGCGGGAAAAGACTTTACCTGTCCAGCTTCGCCAACCGAACGGTTTCTCTGGAAGCTCTTGACGCCGAGCGTCCTTCTACGGTGCCAGAACGATAATCGGGGGAGAATAAACGGTGGTTCTTAGAGAGAAGGTGCAGAGAACTTAGAGAGAAGGAGGAGAGAATTGATTCTCAGAAACGAAAATGATGGAGCGTGCGGAGGGTGGAGAATATTTCAGAAATTCTCAGATTCAGTTTTCCATTTCTGATTTCTGATCCATGCTAAACGGACGTCCAATCTCAGGCGGACACGTGTGTCCCACTATCGTTTTCCACTACCGGTTCTGACTCAGCTCCAGGTGCGACAGCTGGCCTCCGTTGGTGAGTGTCTGGCGCTGCTGTCGTCCATGTGCGTCGCTGAGGTGGCGTGCTCGCCACGTGTTTTTTTTTAAGGCCTGACAGATGGGCTCTCCCATTCGCCTTTATCTATTTTCTGTTTTTGTGCTTGGGTTGTTGGAAATGGTAGGTTTTTGTAGTGTGCGTTTGTTTCCTGTTCAAGGATTCAACTCCTTTGGTGGTGATTGGAGATGAAAAGAAGCTTGATGGCCTAGTCCCAGTATATGGTTTGGTTCCCTGGAATTCTTGGTGGTTGGCGGATGGATAATGATTGTTACTGGAGGTGAGGAGTTGGGAGTGATAGGGAAATTTGGTTGATGGATGAGGCTGAACTGAATGCTGGTTGATGATTGTGATGTTGGCTGTGCATAAGGGATAAGGATGAAGAGATGATATTGGAGGTGATATGTGGATGGGAACGATGGAAGGGAAATCACGGGTATTGGAGATGATTGAAGAAGATGAAGATGTTAGGCGCGGGCCGTGAGTTGTTGGATACGAACGCTCGTGAGGAAGACGAACGCTCGTTTGGAAGATGAGATGGGTATTCTTCTTCCTCTTCACCCTCTTTCCTTGAATTGTAAACCTTCTCTCTACAATCTCTGCACCTTCTCTCTAAGTGTGCACCCGCTTAATCTCCTCCGATTAGTATTCCGGCACCATCGCAGGACGCTCGGCGTCAAGGACTCCAGAAGAACCGTTCGGTTGGTGAAAACTGAGCTGGTAAGTCCTTCCCTTCATGCTGACGTTCGTTACAATGCATGCAAACCCAGTTATGAAATTCGTACGTTCGTCATTCTTCTCAAAAATGGGTAGATCTGAATTGTTGTCGGGGTTTGTTTGTGTAGTTGGATTAACGAGCGTTGACGTTAGGAGATTCTGTAGAGAAGAAGTGTCTTTGTGCGTCTGTGGACGTTCGGTCATTTCCAGGTAAGGGAAGCTTATTTAATTTAATTCATGTGGTGTGTTTTTGTATGAACGTTCGTTATTTTAACTGCATGAATATAATGCTAGATGGATGATATGAATGAATGGTATGAACGTACGTTATTTTAGTAAAATGAGATATATGAGTTTACATGATATGGATTGTATAAAATGTGGAAGTTGATGTTGATATGAACGTATGAAACTATGAGATTTGCATGTTGAAAATGAACTGGAATATAAATGAATTGAATAAAGAGTTTCCCGTGATAATGAACGTTCGTGCTGAACGGTCTTTGACCGTTCGGTCTCCCTATTTAACAGTCAAGAAATGGGATTCGGTCATTTAGATGGATCCCTTGTTGAGGACAAGCGTCCTCGTGTCAAAATACTCTGTTTGAGCGTTCGGCCAAGCACTGTTGTATCTGGTATGTTTGAAATAGTATATTTCCCATTCGTAAAATCTATTATTTTAAGGTTATTAACGTTCGGTCTCATACCTAACGTTCGTACCAATTAGCGTTCGGTCACACACTGAGCGTTCGTCCAAATGGTGCTCGGTTTTGAACTGAGCGTTCGTCCTTATTGTGCTCGGTTTTTGAATTGAGCGTTCATCAAATGGTGCTCGGTTTTGAACGGAGCGTTCGTCCTATGGTGCTCCATTTTGAACTGAGCGTTCGTCCTTTAAGGGTAATCGGTTTTCTAATGAGCGCTCGTTCAAATAGAGTGTTCGGTTTTATATTGAGCGCTCGTTCTACAATGGGGCTCGGTCATATATTGAGCGCTCGCTCTAAATGGCGTTCGGTCATATATTGAGCGCTCGTTCTAAACTGCGTTCGGTCTTATATTGAGCGCTCGCTCAGAATGGTGCTCGGTCTTATACTGAGCGCTCGTATTCTTTCACGTAAATTTGTCTTATAAAATAGCGTACGTCCACTTCAGATTTGCTACGTTCGGTCATTGACTGGAAGTGGATTTCAATATGAGAAATTTTATAAAAACGTTTTCTTGAAGTCTTGAAATGTTCGCGTTTGATGTGTTCGGCCTAGGGCCTCTACCTTTAAATTATTCCCGAAATATTCACGAGCGTCAGTTCCTTAAACTGATTCTCAAGGTAAATAACGGTCGTCCTATGAATAGGATATCACTCGGCTATTCCCGTACGTAATTGAAATTCTGACGTTCGTTTTCTGATTCTTAACGAACGTTCCTTCCGTCCCAATTTGCATGGTTTGTCCTCGGTCTCTCTATAACTTACCGTTCGTACTCTGATTCGAACGAGCGTCCTTGGGACTCGCTCATAGCGTTCGTCCTCGGCCCTATTGGGGACAGAACGTTCGGTTTTTGATGATTCCCTATTAATGATGAAAACGGTTATGAAATGATGAAAAATAAATGATGACTGTTATTTGAGAATGAAATGAAAATTTGAATGTTGAACGAGTGTTCCGGGGAGGAACGACTCATGGATGATTATGAGAATTTGTAAAGTATGACTGTGGATAGTTAATGCTGGCTGTTTGATCCTGATGTTCTGTGAGTGCTCGTCCTCAAATAGAGGGGGTACGTCATGCGTGGGAACGGCAGGAGGTCCTCGTCACATAAACGTAGTTTGGACGGAACGGACTAACCTCGGGTGGCAGCTGATGAGGATGCCAGTTACCACACCACCCGGGTGTGTGAACGCCTGTAACTACGCAGAATTCATACAGTCCGGACGGTCAGTCGTGTGTTGAGTTTTTCGGTTATGCGTGCGTTGAAATGTACATGTATGATGAACTGTTTATGTGAATTTGTATGTTGATGCATGAGTTAAATTACATAAGCTTACCCTTTCGTTTTTCCTTGTGTTGTCGCGTTTTGTACGTCCGTCCTGTCATTGCAATGATCATCCGTGTGGATGTGAGCAGAGAGAGACGAGCTTTTGGAAGCTATGCTGAATGAAGAGAATCTGGTTGAAGTTGAAGTGAAGACCGAGCAGTGAGACGCTCGGCTAGTAGTGTAGGTTTGTGGCAGAGTGGTCGTTCGACCAACCTATGTTTTTATTTTGGCTATGTCTGACCGTTCGGTATTTTCATGTGTAAACCGTTCGGTCAGTTTCTGCTTATGTTCGACTTTAATTTGTAACTCTTATGTGAGGACGTGCGACTTTGCGCGTTCGTTTGTATGTTGTAAGATTGTACTAAAGGACGTTCGTCCTTGAGCGTTCGTTTTTTTTAAGACCGTGCTGAATTATTATTTTATGTGATTATTCTAATTATATAGTTTCCAGCTGTATTTTTGGGATGTCACACTCCTCTTCCAGCCAGGCCTTGAATATGGAGCTGCCCATGCTGCCAACGTGTTGCTCGTGTGTCTATTTCCAGCCATGCATCCACCTTTCTCCAAATTAAAATCCAAAAGTGAAAGCCTGCCAAAAATATTCTCTTGCAGAAACCCATACTGCAAATTCTCGTTAGTGGTCAAGGTGGGAATCCTTGGTGTAATGCTCAGACCAAATTAAAAAACGCAACCACCACTGCTTTTGGACGCTCGGTCGATACGGGAAACGCAAGCGAAAGTGAACGACCGTTCACATAAAATGAACGAACGTTCAGACCGAACGTTCACAAGGTAAAAGTTCTGATCCAGGTCGAACGCTTAAGAGTTACCAAAACAAAACAGGATCGAACGCCTAAGAGTTACTCGAGTATACCAAAACGCCTAAACCGAACGTTACAATCACTAATATATCAAAACGCCAAAACCGAACGCTCAAAATCACTACCACACAGAACGAACGCTTAAGACTCAAACCAAAATAAGACCGAACGCTCACAATGTAAACCTGAGAAAACCGAGCGCTCACAAACACTACCACAAAGACCGAACGCTTAAGACTCAAACCGAAAATAAGACTGAACGGTGACCATGGACGCTGGCTAAACTGAGAACAAAGCCATATCAAGAACGAACGTCACTAATACGTAAGTGACCGAACGTCTGGATATAATCTCGAGACCATCTGGTCAAGAACGAAGGTCGAACGGTCGAGTGTGAACAGGTGAGGACGAACGTCAATAGAGGACGGACGGTTGCATATTTGAAGAAACCGAACGGTCGGTCAGGGCAGAGGACGAACGATCGCGCCCTGTATAGGACGAACGATCCTCGAAAACGATCACGAACGCTCGTCCTAAAGCTACAGTAGAAGACGAACGCTGTTTTATTTTATTATTATTTTTTTTTATTTTTTATATTTGTTTTTCTTTTTACATATATATTTTTTTTATTTTTTATTTTTTCTTTTTATGAGGAAAATACAATAAAATAAATTGATTAGTGTAACATCCCAAAATACAGTAATTACCATAAATCAGAATTAATTACATTTAACAATAAAACAATGCAGTCTTTACACTAATAACAGGGTTCAAATGCCGAACGGCTTATAATACAGAACTACAAGAAGTTAGGACGAACGATTTTACAAAATTTAAATAACTGAACGTCCAAATCAAAAGCGAACATCTAAAAATTAAAAAGAACAGACGTCCTACTAATCTGCTTTAACTTCCACTTCGACTAAGTTTTCTTCTTCGATGACGTCTTCCAGAGTTGCCTCGCCTTCTGCTCACATCCACACGGATGATCATTGCACGACAGGACGAACGTACATAGACAATAGACAACACAAGGAAAACGAAAGGGTAAGCTTATATAATTTAATTCATACACCAACATATACTTTTAACATTTCAATTCACACAACAGTAACTTAACATATAACAACATAGAAATATATATATACTAGACAGACCGTCCGGACTGTATGAATCTGTGTAGCTACAGGCGTCCTTGCACCCGAGTGATGTAGTAACTGGGATACACTCAACAGCTGCCACTCGAGGTTAGTCCTATCCAAAGTACCCCTAAGGAATAGAACCTCCTGCCATTCCCACACATGACATACCCCCTCTACGTGAGGATGGTACTCACGGAATATCAGGATGGACCAAGCCAGCATTAGCATGACCACAGTCATACTTTACCAAATTCCATATTCAACATATAGGAGTCGTTCCTCCCTGGAATACTCATCCAAAATCCATAATCGTATAATCACTCAATATAGTATTCACACTTCAATTCCTTATAATTTATCATCATTTTCATCTTTAGATTTATGAGCATGAAATAACGAACGTTCAGCCCTCTGAAGAAACTAGGACGAACGTCAAGAGAATATACGGAATGAACGAAGAAGTCTATAACAAACGTTACTATCTAAGCGGTCAGTTAGATGAACTAACTCGATTGGATGTACACTGATACTTAAAGAAAATTTCATCATGAGAACCTTAGACCAGATCCAAGGAAAGAAGGAGAGTCAATAACGTTTAGAACTATCCTTGTAGTAATTCGCATACAGAACACCGATGCCAGTAATTGAATGAACATGAGGAAAGGTGAATATTATAATACTTGAACGAACGTTATTTATCAAAGTGGGTATTCAATAATACGGGCGCTTGGTATAAGACCGAGCACCACTCATGACGAACGCTAGGTATAAGACCGAGCGCTACTTAGGACGAACGCTTGGTATAAGACCGAGCGCTATTTAGGACGAACGCTTGGTATAAGACTAAGCGCTATTTAGGACGAACGCTTGGTATAAGACCGAGAGTTCCTTAGGACGAACACTAGGTATACGACCGAGCGCTACTTAGGGCGACGCTTGGTATAAGACCGAGAGTTCCTTAGGACGAACGCTAGGTATACGACCGAGCGCTACTTAGGGCGACGCTTGGTATAAGACCGAGCGCTACTTGTTTTAAAGTATAAGGGTGTAATTTACTATTATTTAAATTAAGGTATACGGTATCACTAGGCTGAGCCGAACGCTCAACATAGTATTTCACATGAGAACGCTCGTTCTCGATCAGATTTCTTTCCGAATGAAAGAATTCCATTCTAAGTCATTTACTAGGAAACCGAAAGGTATAAGACCGTACGATGACGAACGTATTTTATCATAGGGAGTAATTTACATTCAGATTTTTCATCTATTACAGATCTTAGATTTCAACATATCAGTTCATACTTTATACTTCATATCAATGTCAATTTATAAACTTTATAACATTCGTTCTAATAATTCATTTTCAACATCATCATACAGATTTATTTCATACACCATAAATATTCATGTTCATATTCATACATCTCAACCATCATCCATCATGCATTCATACTCATACTGCATACATACATTCATTCATTCATCAACATGCATTCGTTTTCAGCAAACATACAACAACGTACGAATTAAATTAATAAGCTTCCCTTACCCGGATTCGTAAGCAACTTGTCCTAAACGCAAGATTTGTGGCTTCGTCCAACTAACGTTTTTCTACCCTCAATGGTCACTTAAGTCTTCCAAAACAAATCTAGCCACAAGAAAATCAAAATACTTAGACTACACACTTGCATGCAGCCAAAACTTAGTTTTTCAGGAAACCTAAGAACGAACTACTAAAGGAGAACTTACCAGTTTCAGCTTTTGAAACTGTTTGGTCCAACTTGTAGCTCACAGCTCAGCGAACGCTCCTACGGTTTCTGAAATGTGATCGGAGATGAGGGTGGTGAGTAACAGTAGAGAGAAGATGGAGGTTTTCTAGAGAGAAGGTGGAGAAAATGAAAGTTTGATTTCTGAGGAAGAAGAAGGGTGCGTGCAGGTGAGTGGGAGAGTTTTTCAAAAATTATTTTTGTTCAATCCACGTCCAAACGGACGAGCGTTCCCCTGTCGACACCTGCACCCCCACTATTGACTTCAGAAACTTCTATCGTGACAAGTGGCGCTCATGCATGTAGTGCAAAGTGGGTTTTAATGGCTCTGTGTGAATGACGTGGTGTGCATTAATTGTGATTTGACAGATGTTTTGCAGAGTTAAATTTTCGAGGCCTTACAATTAGTCAATCCGGACGAAATTGGGTGTTGAGAGCTGCCCCTCTTTACTTAGATATTACTAGATAATATGAAAATTTGACATTTTCGTATTATTAGAGTAACAGCTAAGTAAAGAAAAAGACACTAATTTCGTCCGGATTTCAAAATGAGCGAGAAACAAACAGGGAAATCTAAACAAAATGAACAAGGCTAAGAGAATTTGGGGTGTGTAGACATTGTGGAGGGTGTACCAACTCTATGGAAGTGAATGAGGTCTAATAACCTCGTGGAGGGTGTACCAACCCTGTGGATGAATGATGTGAGGTGTACTAACCTCGTGGAGGGTGTACAAACCCTGCGGATGAATGATGTGAGGTGTACTAACCTCGTGGAGGGTGTACAAACCCTATGGATGAACGATGTGAGGTGTACTAACCTCGTGGAGGGTGTACAAACCCTGTGGATGAACGATGTGAGGTGTACTAACCTCGTGGAGGGTGTACAAACCCTGTGGATGAACGATGTGAGGTGTACTAACCTCGTGGAGGGTGTACAAACCCTATGGATGAACGATGTGAGGTGTACTAACCTCGTGGAGGGTGTACAAACCCTATGGATGAACGATGTGAGGTGTACTAACCTCGTGGAGGGTGTACAAACCCTGTGGAGGAATGATGTGAGGTGTACTAACCTCGTGGAGGGTGTACAAACCCTATGGACAAATGATATGAGGTGTACTAACCTTGTGGAGGATGTACAAACCATATGGACGAATGATATGAGGTGTACTAACCTCGTGGAGGGTGTACAAACCCTATGGATGAATGATATGATTTTGATTATTGGGTTCGACCATTGTCTTACAGAGGGCCGAAATACCAATGGAAGAAAAATTGGGTCCGACCATTGTCTTACAGAGGGCCGGAACACCAATGACAAAAAGTAAAATTGGGCTCGACCATTGTTTTATAGAGGGCTGAGATACCAGAACAACCTAGATTTGACCATTTCCTTACAGAGGGTCAATATCACAGAAGAAACCTTAAATTCGACCATTGCCACGCAGAGGGCTGTTTAGACAATCTGGACTTGACCATTGCCTTGCAGAGGGCCAAGATCGCAGAAGAAAACTTAAATTCGACCATTGCCATGCAGAGGGTCGTTTGACAATCTTGACTTGACCATTGCCTTGCGGAGGGCCAAGATCGCAGAAGAAAACTTAAATTCGACCATTGCCATGCAGAGGGCCGTTTGACAATCTCGACTTGGCCATTGCCTTGCAGAGGGCCAAGATACCAATAGCAAAATGTAAAATTGGGCTCAACCATTGTCTTACAGAGGGTCAAGATACCAATGACAGAAAGTTAAATTGGGCTCGACCATTGCCTTGTAGAGGGCCGAGATACCAATGACAGAAAGTAAAATTGGGCTCGACCATTGCCTTGCAGAGGGCCGAGATACCAATAGCAGAAAAATTGTGTGATGGTTTTGAATTGGAAACTCTGAATTTGTTTTGTTTTTGAGATGTCGAATTTTCTTTGATTCCGATTTTTTTTTAGATAGGAATGAGTATCCTTTTTTTGAATAAGGTCGAAACTAAAAAACAAGGTGTTGCAATTTTATACAAGGATTAGGATTTTGAAGCTTCAATATGCAAAAGAAACATGGTTGATTTAAATTTTGAAATTGGAGGAGAAAACTTTGATGCATGTTGATTTTTTTTGTCTTTTTGAAAGAAGAAGATTTGATGAAAATATGTAATTTTAAAATTGGAAGACAAAACTTTGATGTATGTTGATTTTTTTTTTGTCTTTTTGAAGGAAGAAGATTTGATAAACATTCATGAAAATGTGTACATGATGTTGACTTTTGATTCGTGATGGAAGATTATGAAACTATGACACTTTTTTTTTTACTGAGTCAATTTGTTTTCTTTGAAATCATCAAATCTATGAAGATTTAGACTTTCATTTTTTTTTATCATGGATGTCAAATTCTAAAGTCAAACGTTCAAAATGAAGCTTGTGTGCTAGATATTTCTTGATGAAATACTAGTGTGTACATGCTTGATATGAGAGGTTGGTTAAAATGGTAAGAGATGTTTTTGGAAGGGTTTAGAGGAGACTGAAATGGCTTTTTGGGCGCATCATTCCTCATAATACAATCATCAATGAAGATGCAATATATGAATGTCAATGTGAAATATGATATACCCAAAGGTTACTCCGGTTTAGTGTTTGGGAAGAGGAATGTGAGGGGATAAGTTATGAATCAGGGAGTGAGAATATCTTGTCAGATTTACAAAATTTGCCCCAATTTTGGTGGTAATAGATTTATGAAATTTAGGGCGAACCGGGATCATGCGAGGCCCAACAAGGGATGCCCCAGTCTTGGTATGAGCTTTGAATATACAGATGAAAAATTTGAGATTAACAGAGTTGCTAAATATTTTGAATGGGTCAAAACATGAAACTCAACAAAGTTGCCCTAGTTTTGGAGAACGGGCGAAAAAGGTTATGTAAAACCTACAAAGTGCCCCCTAGTTTGGGAATCGGGGGAAGATTTTGAAAGGGATATGAATTTGTTCAGGAATTTGTGATGGACTTGGAAATGGTTGGCTTGAAAGGATTGCCCCAATTGGATTGATTTTCCTTTATATAATTTTGATCAATAGGGAGTTCCCTTCTTCCGAGGACATTTTTTTCATATTTTTTTGCAACTGCATTGTTAGTCATTTTGTCTTGTCAAAATTAAGCTTTATGAAAATTTAAGCAACCATCATTCAATCTGTGTGGACTTTTATTGAGCTTGTAATGTGGCTTGGGCTGAAGGGTATTGAAAGAAAAGATATAAAGGCCCAAATAAATGTTTGTGGATTTTTTTGAAACAAGAGTTACCATCTACACCTTGTATCAGCTATTTGTCAAATATGTTTTGACTATTTTGACCTTTCTCAAATTTCATTCTTTGTTTGTCATCACTTTGTGATTCTTTCTATTTTTGCTCTTTGATTTTGATGAATTATCTTCATTTGCGAGCCAGTTTGGAAACGGGGCTTGGGGGCCAGTTTGGAAACTGGGCTTGAGGCCAGTGTGGAAACTGGGCTTTGCGGGCCAGTATGGAAAACTGGGCTTTGCGGGCCAGCGTAGAAAACTGGGCTTTGTGGGCCAGGCAAGCTGGGCTCTGTGGGCCAGTATGGGAACTAGGCTTGTGGGCCAGTGTGAAAATTGGGCTTAGTGGGCCAGTATGGAAACTGGGCTTGGGGCCAGCAATGAAACTGGGCTTTGCGGGCTAGTGTGGAAAACTGGGCTTTGCGGGCCAATGTGGAAACTGGGCTTTGCGGGCCAGTGTGAAAAACTGGGCTTTGCGGGCCAGTGGGGAAACTGGGCTTTGCGGGCCAGTGTGGAAACTGGGCTTTGCGGGCCAGTGTGGGAACTGGGCTTTGCGGGCCAGTGTGGGAACTGGGCTTTGCGGGCCAGTGGGGAAAACTGGGCTTTGCGGGCCAGTGTGGAAAACTGGGCTTTGCGGGCCAGTGTGGAAAACTGGGCTTTGCGGGCCAGTGTAGAAACTGGACTTTGCGGGCCAGTGTGGAAAACTGGGCTAACGGGCCAGTGTGGAAACTGGGCTTTGCGGGCCAGTGTGGAAACTGGGCTTTGCGGGCCAGTGTGGAAACTGGGCTTTGCGGGCCAGTGGAAATTGGGCTTTGCAGGCCAGTGGAAATTGGGTTTTGCGGGCCAGTAAGGAAACTGAGCTTTGCGGGCCAGTGTAGAAACTGGGCTTGGGGGAGCAATGCAAAAATTGATATGAGAAAGCTTGATTTATAAAAACGTTTAAAAATGTTTTTTTTTCATTTAGTTTTTATTTATCTACAAAATGTGAAACATATTAAAATTTTTTTTTTCATTTTTTAGAAATAAAATGAAAATTATGCACGAACTGGGCCCAGATGGGCTCAAAAATTGTTTGAATATTTTTCATATTTTTTTATTTTGAAATTTTGATTGATTTTTTTTTGTTTTTTATTATTATTTTTTTTTAATAATTTTTATTTATTTACTTTTTTTATTTTTTTTTACCGGCACTGTGACATCAGACGGTGGCAACGACTGAAACTGTGGCTACAATGGAAAATTTGGCTACAAATCGAGCACTCCTCCGCGTCGGCCGACATTTCAGTCTGCTCACTCTTTCTCTTGCTCTCCCTTTCTCTCTCTATCTTGAGTGTTCTTCGAGTTCTGCGAAGAGCCTCTGTCCCCGTGTGCCTTCGAGGGTGTCGTAGTTCTGCGAGGAGCTTCTCTGCGTGTAAGCCCTTTTCTTCCAGGTAAGTCCTCTATCCTTCCTTCTTTCTTTTCCTTCATGTTTTTTCATTTCCTTCCCTCTTTTAAGTCCTCGGCTCTTCTTTATGCTTTCTCTCCTTTTCTTTCCCTCTTCCCTTTAAACTTTTCCGTGTTTCCCTTTCCTTATTCCCTTTAAACTTTCCGTTTGTTGTTCTTTTCTGCTTTCATGTTTTTTTTTACGCTCCCTTATGCTTTCCAGTTTTTGCTTCTTTCTTTTATGCTTTCCTGACTTTTTCTTTTAAGCTTTTATGTTCTTTATGCTTTTATGTTTTTATTTTTAGGCTTTCCGTTTCTATTTTTTTTATGTTTTTCCTTCTTCTTTTCTTTCTCTCTTCCCTTTATGCTTTCTCTGTTTTTTTTCTTTTTTATGCTTATATTTTCTTTCTGTATTTATGTTCGTTCCCATTCTTATTGTATTCGTTATTTTTCCTTTCTCTCTCCTTTTTAAAAAAAAAAACTAAAAAATTGTTAATCCCCTAAAAACGAAATATGGACAAAAACGGGTTGGACTTAGACTTAATAGGATCCTTTGCGAGGACCTAGACCTACTAAACTAGACAAAACTGGCTGGACCTCAAACTGGACAATGGACAAACCTAATTAAAAGAAAATCTAATCGTATGAGCACTCATAACAATCCTTAACTTTTTTCTTTATATAGAAAAGATGGACCAAAATTTAACAAAACTGCAAGTTCAGGACAAGATAGGGTATAAAAGATGGGCTCCAACTAGAGAACAGATCGCCTTATTAGAGGCACTTTTCGCGTTTGGGATAAGAAACCCGAACAGAGAACAAGTACATGAAATCGCGACTAAGCTAAAGGTTTACGGGGAGGTTGGGGAATACAGTGTCTACTGTTGGTTCCAAAATTATGGATACCGTGAGAAACAGAGATGTCTGAAACGAAGCACCGCCACTACGTCCTACTCTCCCATACCCCTCCTGCCGCCTTTCATGGATGGTAAGAAAAATGTCTTATTATTATTATTATTTTTTTTTACACTTCTAATTTTTTTTTTGTTTTTTTTTTGTTGGAGATCTCTCACAGACACCACCGTCGGTGCCAGATCGGGTGACGCTCGATCTCTTTCCGATTCCTCCGGTTCCTGTCAAAATTGAGGTCCATAACCCCTTTCGGTTCCAGTTGAAACCCCCTTCTGTCAAACTCTCCCTGCGACTGCCCTTGGCCGACGAGTAGTCTCCTCAAGGAGACTGGAAGAATGTATTTTTTTTTTGTTGGACTGTAACCTTAACGATCACTAATGATCGACCACTGCCCGTCTTTTTGTTATGTTTATGTTTTTTTTGGACTGTAATATTAACGGTCACTAATGATCGACCTCTGAACATCTTTATTTTTACTATGTTTTTTTTATCTCTCGGTAAGGTGACTTTGCATCTTTTCTGTTAGATCCGTCAGTTTAATTTGTTTATATTTTTTTTTGTATTTTGTAATTTATGTTTTTTTTTCTTTTCTGTCGATGAATAGCCTCCTCAAGGAGACTCCAAAGTTGTAATTTTTATTTTTTGTTGTTTTTTTTTATTTCTTTTGTAAGATAGATTTTATTTAAGCAATGTTAAGACCGTTCCAGTGCACTTAGTTTTTCAATAACCGTATTGGTATCTTTGTTCAATATTCTTCCCTCTGTCCATTACTGTAATTTTTGCTTTGATGATGAAATGAATTAGATCTTATGTCTTTCTTTGATTTATTCGGTCTAAAAATGATAAAAAAAAATTTCTAATCAATTAATTGTGTGAAATAATGAAGAAATGAGTTTTAAAAAAATTGTATTCACAATGAAGGAAAATAAGGAAAATTAACTTCGAAAAATGAGATCTGAAGTAAAACTCAAAATTATTTGTATGAAACAATGAAGAAATGTACTGAAGATAAGACTCTTATCGCAAAACAATTTTGGACAATATGAATTCGAATTTTCGATCATCCCCTTTTTTTTTTTAAATTTTTTTTTTATTTTTATTCGGTTTTATGAAATCCGACTCAAACAAAATATGAACGTCAATCGGGTCTAACGGACTCAATAACTATTCTCAAAAGCTGAGAAAAAAAATGATTTCAGAAAATTTTTTTATGACCAATTTTTTTAATTTTTAAATTTAAGAAAAATAAATATATATACATGTGAGAAAAGATAATTAATTTTTATTTGAAAGAGAAAAAAAAATTGCACGTTCAAAGCAAAAAACTTTTTGAAAGATAATAATCCGCATTTTATTTGTATGAAAAATGATGTCCAGAAATTCAAAACAATGATCTATATTGCCCCAAAATATGTACAATTTATTAATTATTTTTTTTCAACGATTTTTCATGCCCCAATAATATTTTGAAGAAATTCTAATTTTTTCCTTTTTGAATGATTCCGAGAACAAAATCAATTTAATCTTTTTTTTCATTTTCATACTTTCTTTTTTTTATTTTTTTATTTATTTAAAAGAAACATGAAATTTTTTTGTAAAATAGGAAATGACAGACAAACTGAAACAATGTAGTCTCCCTTTTGTGCCGTATCAGAGGTTGAATAACTTAAAGTTCTAAGGCCGAATATATGCATTCACAAGGATGGTTCCCTAATGCTTAAATCTAGGCCACCAGAGCTATGGCTCTTTTCATTGTTTCTCCACAACAGTCAGAGTAATCAACTAGATGTGGAGACACAAATGAAGAGAACAGACTCTAGCTGGGGTTCTCACGACAGCCAAACAGGAAGTACATCCCAGAGTGACACCGCTACACAACCCCTCTAATTCTAAGTTGCACTCAGACCCGAGTATAGGGCCCCACTCATGATATGCATAAAGTGTGTGTGAAGAGAGAATGCAATGCATACCCAAACCCTCACCTGCAAAACAACCAGAAAAATTCCAGGCAAATATAAACATGTTTTTCTACCCTAGGGTTCATATTCAACAATTCACATTTATTCACATGCGATTATTCAAATATCAAAGATAAATAAAGAAAAAGGGAAGAAAAACATAAAGAAAAACCACATTGAATTCGCGCATATAGTTAAATGGCTTGACTCTCTAGCATCCCCAGTGGAGTCGCCATCTGTCGCAACCGGGATCACGACGGGACGACGATCCGAAAAATAAAAACCGTTTTGAAAAAGAGATTTGGAGTCGCCACCATAGTTTATTCTGGAAAACTACGGAAAAACCATAAAATGATAAGGCATGGTCTGCGAAACTGAGATTCTTGGTTCGGGAGTCGGTTACGTGTAGGGAAGGTATTAGCACCCTACAACGCCTGCCCTAAGGCAGTACCTTTAACTAAATACACAAATATGAATATGGTTTTCAAAATGTTTAACTATCCCTTAAAATAAACAAAATATATTTTTTAGTTTTTTGGGCCCGACAAGGATTGACCTTGCTCCTACGTATTCTCATTAAGAATGTGAAATCAGGGTTCCGTAGTTCTTTTAGAAAACTGCTTGAAAATTTGTTTGAAAATTGTTGAGAAAATTTGTTTGGAAAATGATTATGGATAAATTTGGATTTTTGGGAAAGTGAACCTGACAAGGACTGGCCTTGCTCCTACGTATCTCCACTTTTGATGGAGAATCAAGGATCACGTAGTTCTGGCTAGCCATATTGTTTGTTGTTTTGAAAATGTTGATGGTTTTGGTTTTTGAAGATTCTTATATTTTTTGGTATTTTTTGATAATAGAAAGAGAAAAAAGTTTTTTAGCACAAGGACGATGCATGCGATCACACATGTGCCTAAACCTTTAAAATATATTTTTGTAATTTTTTTTAAGAAAGAGAAAAGGTTTTTAGCACAAGGAAGATGCGTGCGATCACACATGTGCCTAAACCTTTAAAACATATTTTTTAATTTTATTTAAGAAAGAGAAAATGTTTTTAGCACAAGGACGATGCGTGCGATCACACATGTGCCTAAACCTTTAAAACATATTTTGTAATTTTATTTAAGAAAGAGAAAAGGATTTTAGCACAAGGACGATGCGTGCGATCACACATGTGCCTAAACCTTTAAAACATATTTTTTGTAATTTTACTTAAGAAAGGGAAAAGGTTTTAGCACAAGGACGATGTGTGCGATCACACATGTGCCTAAACTTTTAAAACATATTTTGTAATAATTTGTTTTTAAGAAAGAGAAAAGGTTTTTAGCACAAGGACGATGCGTGCGATCACACATGTGCCTAAACCTTTAAAACATATTGTTTGTAATTTTACTTAAGAAAGGGAAAAGGTTTTAGCACAAGGACTATGCGTGCGATCACACATGTGCCTAAACCTTTAAAACATATTTTTTGTAATTTTGTATATTTTTATTATAAAATATTTATAATTTTTAAAGTTTTATCTTTTTCTTATTTTTTGTAATTTTTATTTAAAAACAAAAAAAAACAAGTCTAATAGATATAAATAAAGCAAAAGGGGTGGGGGTTATCATACAAGGGGTTACATGCAATAAAAACCAACTAATAAAAACAAAAGCATGAAAATAAGAGAAAAGCCCAATAGGAGTAAGGGTACATAGATAAAAACCAGGGGTGTGTGCGGAGTAAGATTGGGGCTCCTTTAGTTTGGGCCGAAACCCTCTGGATCTGTCAGGGGTATAAGAATGAAAATGGAGGTGCAATCTGAAATGTGTGTGGGGTCCAATTCTTTTCTTTTTATTGGTAGAAAAACTTAAGCACAAACGAAAAGGAGGTGCACGGATGAAAATCGGGGTGCGCGAAGGAGAAAAATGTTTTTATTTTATTTTTATTTTTTATTATTATTTTTTTTATCTTTTTGGTTTCACTTTTACTTGGCCCAAAATCTCTTCAGCGCATTAGGGTTCATTTCCCTTCTCTTCATTCTTCCATCTCACACAAACACAATCAAATCTTTCTTCTCCCAGCTAAGAAAACCCGACGAGGGGTGTCATCTCCACACACTGCCACCTCCGCCAGACCGGCCACCGTCAATCTGCCTCTGCGTCGCGTTTGCCAAACTGGCCGCCGCTCACCATCGCGACCCAGCCACCCGTGCCACCACCTCTTGCGTCGCCGGCTAACCCCAAATACCACCGGATCTGTTCCCAACTGCGATGCCGTCAGCCTTGGAAGTTGTAAGGTCTCGAAAATTTAACTCTGCAAAACATCTGTCAAATCACAATTAATGCATACCACGTGATTCACGCAGAGCCATTAAAAACCCACTTTGCACTGCATGCACGAGCGCCACTTGTCACGTTAGAAGTTTCTGAAGTCAGTAGTGGGGGTGCAGGTGTCGACAGGGGAACGCTCGTCCGTTTGGACGTGGACTGAACAAAAATAATTTTGAAAAACTCTCCCACACACCTGCACGCACCCTTCTTCTTCCTCAGAAATCAAACTTTCATTTTCTCCATCTTCTCTCTAGAAACCTCCACCTTCTCTCTACTGTAACTCACACACTTCTTCTCCGTTCAACATTCAGAACCGTAGGAACGTTCCATACGCCGTGAGCTCCATTCTGGACCGAACAGCTCCAGATTCTGGAACCGGTAAGCCCCCAACCTAGACGTTCGTTTCTGAAGTACATGCGAAATCAAGACTTGGTTGCATGAAAGGATGTAAACTGATTTCTTCTGCGTTTCTTTTGGTTAGCTTTAGTTGAAGAACTTAAGATAATCGTTGAGGGTAGAAAGACATA